>NC_063062.1:39515995-39598495 GCF_018812025.1 Megalobrama amblycephala | reverse complement strand
TCAGCATAGTTGTATTTTACATATACAATCAAAAATGTATGATTGTGTTTTTGTGTGTGCCTGTGTGTGTGGGTGTTGGAATGTGGATCTGGTCAGTCTCTGGGGGGTAGTGCTCCTTTTGAAGTCCCCAAAGTGAGGAAGTTGGAGTTTTCTGTTTACCCTCACGGGTCCACAAACCTGCCGAAAGTCACAGCCGTCCGGAGCCGATTTAGTGATTTACAAACAAAGTTCATCAGGTTAAAAGCGTTCTGAAAACTCCAAAGTTTATTGACTCTGAACGGATCCATCCAGACGTTACACTGGGCACCGCGGACAGGGGCCGAATGTCGCCGCCGGTGTGTACACTCATAGAAAACAATGCGTTCGAATTTTAAAGACGTGGCGCGGTGCTGAGCTTAGCGTCCGTTGTGCGACGCTGTTGCTTAGTAACGGTGGAAATCCATTTTGTCTGGTAATGCAGCGAGATGGAAACAGGGACTCACCGACTGATTCTAATGGCGGGATTGAAATGGTCCAGTCGTGGCAGCATCTAGATTCTTCCTCTGTTGGCAATGGTTGGCATTTGCCACATGTGCACCACCACGTCTGCTCGATGCTGGAGAGCTGTATGTCGCCGCAGCAGTCTCTTCCATCTGCCTAATTTCTTCCTCTGTGTATTCCGGTTCAAAAAGGTAGGGCAGGGTGAAAAACTCATCTTCTCCTCGTCCGACATTGTTGTTTTACCTTTTTTTGTAAACGGCGTTTGACTTAGTATTTGCATGTTCAAGTTGTAAACACCGACTCTGTACTTCCGCCTATGTCAAGCGTGACCATTTCAACGTAATTGCGTATTACGTGACGTCACGAACGCGCATCCGAGAACAGAGCAAGGCGAGCATTTGTGCTTATAAAACTTAAATTTTATTTATTTTTTTCGTTCGTTTCGTTTTATCGTTTCGCTAGATATGACCTTTATTCATCGTCTGGTATCGTTTAAAGCCCTTTGAAGCTGCATTGAAACTGTCATTTGGACCTTGAACTGTCTGGTGCCCATTGAAGCCCATTATAAGGAGAAAATGTTTTCATCAAAAACCTTAATTTCTTTTCGACTGAAGAAAGAAGGACATGGACATCTTGGATGACATGGGGGTGAGTAAATTATCAGCAAAAATTTATTTAAAAGTGAACTAATCCTTTAAATGTCAGGTTTAATGATCAATAATGGCTATTATAAAAATAAGAATATACAATAAGAAATAAAGCAAACAATTCAGTCAAGCATATAAAATCAGCGCTTTAGTATGATACAAAAGTTAAATAGCCATATATAAAGTTATGAAACGTCACGTTGCCCTCAGCCAAAACGGAGCCAGTGGCAAACGTCAGAAGGTCTAGCCGAGGTAAGGCTGCTCTCGGCAGGGTACGAGCGCTGAGCATCCGGTGATCGCCTGGATCTCACAACTCCAACAACTTCAGATCAAATTTTCAGAAAGGCGCTATCTTTATCAATAAACCACAAATTTGAGCTTTAAACCAGCACATTCTCACCTGAAAAACTCTTAAAACTACAAATCATGACATAGTAACAGTAATATTTTTAAATTATGCGGGTTTTCTCCTTTACTATGACGCTTGCTGGTTAGTGCGTGATGCATTCTGGGATACCTGGATGTCTCAAGTCCGCACAAGTCACCTCTCGATGTATCCTCGATAAAAGGGGCGGATCAAGAACACTTCCGGGGATTTGAACTGAACTTGGCTATATGCGAACTTTGAATTGGAACAGTAAAAAAAAAAAAAAAAAAGAAAGTACACTTGGAGTACACTTCCGGGTCGAGAACGCTGTGCGCGTCTGTGCTGCCGCTTCGCACCTGGACTATTTGTATGTTTTTGCTACATGTTTTTCCACTGTTTTGTTCGGATTATTTTTGTCAGTATTGGATTACTCAATTTCTAACTGCTGATCTTTAAACTGGACTATTGTCATTTTCAAACTCCTGTTGTCCGTGAACTTGCCGCCGCCGGGCTGCTGCGAGCCCTCTACCCGCTAACGTCCCCACCACGTTCGGCTATTCTGTTGGGTGAGTCACCGCTCTCTCAGTCGGTTGCGCTGTTCGTTTAATCGCTTGCTATCTGGGTGTGTTATCTCCTATTTAGTTTGCTGTTTTTGGTGAAGTGGCGTTCAGGGTCTGGCTAACGTGGTTTTTGCCTGTGATCGGCTTGCATTTGCTTAGTACTAACATGCCTCGGGCAAAACTTTTTCTTTTTCTTTTTTCTTCTCTTATCTGTCTCATTTTTTTCACTTCCAAAATGGATATTGGATATTTACCATCGCAGCTAAGGGCCTTGAACTGCCACCCGCGTCTCGATTCTGTGACGTATGAATGCTGCCGGAGTCTAGGGATTCTCCGGCGCCCTTGATACATACACCGCTCGCGGCGTGTCTTCAGGAGTACCTATTGCTCTAAGCCTGATACCCCTCCGTGCATTTGGACTAATCATAGATCGTCGTCCATGCCCAGACAAGTACCCGTCGGCAATACTACACATCGCTCTTTAATTTATCTCACTGATGCCCAACAACGTACAGCTAACTTGAATTCCCTGCATCGTCATTTTGCGCTTCTGAACTGTCGATCAATATCAGACAAAGCCCCTTATCTCAATGAAATTATCACTGACAATAAGCTTGACATTTTTCTTCTCACTGAAACTTGGCAAGTTCCAGATCATTTTCTGCAGCTGAATCTTCTCGCACCTGAAGGATATCAATATCTGTCCAGACCTCGTCTGCATGGTAAAGGGGGTGGTCTCGCTGTCATTTACTGGGACAATCTCCGTCTCACGCAACTTCATTTTCATGATACCAATTGATTTGAATATATGGTATTAAAAGCTGACTCTCTTATAATTATCCTGCTGTATCGTCCTCCTAAAGCCCTGTCCAACTTTTTTTCTGATCTCAGTGAACTGTTAACCCTTGCCTGTTCATTGTCATTTCCCATTCTCCTGCTTGGTGACTTCAATATTCATGTCGATACTGTTTGCTCTAACACTAATCAATTAATGTCTGTTTTTGAATGTTTTAATCTGACTCAGCATGTTCATTTTCCTACCCATACTCGTGGTCATATCCTTGATCTGATATGTACATCAAGGGTTGATATCTGTTCCATCTCTTCTTCTGATATTGGTATCTCTGATCACAAACTTCTTGATTTTAGCTTAAGTCTGCCTATGCGTAAGAAATGCCTTAAAACTGTTATTTCATACCGCAATCTGAAAGCTATTGATACTGCATCATTCTGTACCTCTATTGTTTCTTCAAACCTCTCAGATGTCTTTGATATTTCTTCTCCCTCCATGATATTATCTAACTATCACTCCATAATTTCTGAAATCTTACAGCAGCATGCTCCTATTAAGACCAGAAGTGTCCCTTCCACACACTCTTCTCCTTGGTATACCCCTGAGCTTCATATTCTCAAAGCTACTGGTAGACGGCTTGAGCGTCTCTATAGAAAAACCGGTCTTACTGTACATTATTTAGCCTTTCTCGATCATCTCAAAATATACAAATCTGCTCTTATCTCAGCTCGCTCTAGTTTTGTCTCTGCCACAATTAATAAATCAAGTAACAGGCCAAAAGCATTATTCAATACAATAAATAAGCTCACTAAACCTCCACCTCAAGATTCCCTAGCTTCTAATGAGCTTTGCTGTTCTTTTCTGGACTATTTGCTTGAAAAGACAGATGCCGTCCACCAATGCTTCTCCACTGATACAAAGCTCAACTATCCACCAAATCTATCCAGTCAAACTCTGTCTTGTTTTTCTTTGACAACCCCATCTTCTGTCTCTAAGTTAATCTTGAAATCCAACTCTTCTACCAGTCAACTTGATCCTGCTCCTACTTCTCTCCTGAAACTTTGCCATTCTTCCATCTCTGCACCCATCTCTCACTTCATCAATACATCTCTTACCTCTGCTTCATTTCCTCTGCCACTCAAAACTGCTGCAGTTACCCCTGTTCTCAAGAAACCCAGCCTCGACCCCTCTGTTCTATCTAATTACCATCCTATTTCAAATTTACCCTTCATAGCAAAATTACTGGAAAGCACTGTTGCCTCCCAACTCCAGTCTTTTCTAGTTGAAAATAATCTCTTTGATCCCTTTCAATCTGGTTTTCGCCCCCTCCATAGTACCGAAACTACGCTTGTAAAGGTTGTGAATGATCTACTGCTTTCTGCTGATTATGGTTTTCTGTCTATACTTCTGCTACTTGATCTCAGCTCTGCATTTGACACCGTCTCCCATGAATTACTTGTTTCTCGTCTCTCTGATTTGGGTATTTCTGGTTCTGCTCTTTCTTGGTTTTCTTCCTATCTCTCTGACAGACAATTTTACATCTCAGTTAAGGATTTTCGATCACCGACTGTCCCCCTGAAGAGAGGTGTTCCCCAGGGATCTGTTCTCGGGCCATTATTATTCATAATTTACATCATACCACTTGGTCAGATTTTACAACGTCACGGTCTTAACACTCTGAGGTCTGAAAACGCGCCGGCGCGTTTTGCAGGTTTTTTTTCACATTGTAGCAAAACAGACTTAAAATACTCCATCATTTTTTGTCATAGAGACATAAGTAATATATCAATTGAAACTATAGAATATCTTCTTTTATTTGTATATACTCAGAGTAAAAACACAATGTTGTGCTTTTTGTAAAATAAAGAAAACTAACATGATGTGTGATTTCTCCTCTCCCTCTGAACGAAGTCCAATCTGATAGTTCTCAGAAAATGAACTGTAACTTAGTGAATACTAATCACAGAAAAATTAAACTTATGTCTAAAAAAACGTTAAGATGTCAGGTTTTAAATCATGTAAGTCAAATCGAAAACAAACCTTCTGTGTTTATGTAATCTGTATGAAAAGAGAGCCATGTCAGAAGTCCGTGATTCAGCTCATTATCCGCTAATGCGGCCACGCCCACGGAGGGAGCGCTATTCAGACGCAAATTCAGAGGCAATACATGCATTCATCGTCTCAATCGTGTATTTATTGTCTTGAAAGGTGTTTATCTGGATGTAAAAGTCATGGTTAGGGAGCTCTAGAAGACATGCAGTTAGTTCCTGCTTTCTTTTCTTCTATAGATGAATTTTAGATGAGTTTTTGTTTCTTTAGCGCCCTCCGGCTGCAGTATGAATTGGAAACTCCATTCATGGAATAGCCTCTTCTTCTTTTAGATGAATTTGTAGACTAAAAATGCACAGAGAGCGCCCTCCGACTTCAAGGATGAATTGAAAACACCAGCGCTCATAGTAATGACAGTGAATATTAAAGAAATATAACTCCTCTGTATAGAAAATTGACATAAGCATATGAGAATCCAATATTTCTCCAAATGTGCATGCTTTTAAACTAAAAGCCTATATTCAGACTCTTTGCATCACAGAAATACATTATATTTTAAAGTATAATATAAAACCATTACTTTATATTGTAATAATATTTTTCTGTATGTTTCATATATCATGATGAGCTTGAGACATCACAGAAGGTTTTTTTCACAGCCTACCTGACTGAAATGCCTCATTAATATGCAAGTCATTTCAGCTCATTACTATCCAATTCTTTTGTCTTCTCAGGTGAGAATGGCCCATTATTCAGTGGTGATTCACGCCTCCACGCATACTGTGTTTCTTGGCAAAAAGTGTCTTACAAAAACTAAATCAATATATTGTTTTATATGAAGGAGTAGGCAGCATAATTTTTACATAATTTTGAAGCAAAAACTCTAGTTTACAACCACCAATACCCTAAAGTATTGTAAACACAGATTTATTATACTTTTTTTGGCCTTATTTCAGTGACTTAAGTTTTTTGTTTTTCAATAACCACGCATAAATGTTATTCCTTCAAAAACACAAACATGTACATACATGTTCCTCACATATTATTGTAGCCTAGTTTATGCTGAATACAGTGTAATGACACTTTTTCCATTAATATGTTTATGAACAACTGAAAAAAGCACAAATGTCAGGGCATGTCAAAACTTCTCCAGGCCCCAAATCAGCCTCAGACTCCAGAGGGTTAACACACATCACACCAGTCTTCAGGTCCTTGCACTGGCTTCCAGTTGCATTTAGAATTGATTTTAAAGTACTGTTACTTGTTTATAAATCACTCAATGGTCTAGGACCTCAATACATTGCAGATATGCTCATAGAATATAAACCTAACAGATCACTCAGATCATCAGGATCAAGTCACTTAGAAATACCAAGGGTTCACTCAAAGCGAGGAGAGTCTGCTTTTAGCTGTTACGCCAGTCGCAGCTGAACCAGCTTCCAGAAGAGATCAGGTGTGCTCCAACAGTAGCCACATTCAAATCCAGACTCAAAACACATCTTTTTATCCTGTTTTTATCATCTTGTTATTTCTGACTTTTAATGCATCTTAAATCTTGCTCTCTGGTTGAAAGAGCTGGGAGAATTAGGAAGAAAGCATTTGTGATTAGGTTAAAATGTGTTAAATTTGGATAAGGGGACAAACCATGATGGTTGGGCTATCTGACTCTGTGGTACGTAGAAGGGGTTTCTAATGGGAATTGAGATCACTTGCAAAGGCAACGTGATTAACATATTCCGGAAATCAAAACATGTTGGTTGGGGCACTTTCCAAAGGGGAAATTTGAACTGCGTTGCATAGATATCTCTGGAAGGGGGATTAGGGCTGTGTGGCGCAGTTTGAGGTGTCTTGGCAAAAGGAGAGATTGAAACTTTGTGTATCAGTTCGAAGTGCCTTAACAGGTAGAGCTAGACAGCGGCCCTGATGTGTGAGGAAGATCTATTTAGATCCGCTCTGATGGATAGATCCGTTTAGATCCGCTCTGACGGACAACAAAAAACTCCCTGAAACTTCCTAGCTTTTCCATACAGATAACGAAATTCTCTGTTTTTACTGTTATTTCTGTTTCTTTTGCATTCCATTTTTATTATTATGTATTTGACTCTTCTTTATGTAAAGCACTTTGAATTACCATTGTGTACGAAATGTGCTATATAAATAAAATTGCCTTGCCTTGTATTCAAATGCTTTTTTTGGAATAGGAAATGAAGCTGTGATCTGGGCCCTATTTATCAAGTCTCCGAGAATTCCTCACAAAAACACTGCTAAGAATTGACCTAAAGTGTCATTTAAGTGGGGGGGTTGAGAAACACAGACCTACAACACACTCATTATACAGAATAATGAATATTAATATATGAACATGGAGAAAATGATAACAAACTCCCAAGCACAAGGGAAAAATGAGCAAGAATAATTGAAAGGGCTAATAATATTTTCATTAAGTTTACAAGCACTACAATCTTATGAAAAGGGTGCTGAGGGAAATATACACACGGCACGCGTGCCCGAACGCAGAGGTGAATGAACAGCACTTTTGTGACATTTGAATTCTCCACTGTAATGCGATCTCATGTGAACATATTGTAGCATGTTCTAAATGTTATTGTGTTGCAGATGACAAGAAGTTTAATGCTTATGTTGCATTCTATTAATTTTTGTGTTGGGAACTGTTATCATTAAATGCATTACCTGTTATTGGATGTTCGAGTTAAATATGCGAAGAGGCTCCACCCCTGGTGTGTGTGTGTGTGTGTGTGTGTGTGTGTGTGAGGGAAAGCGGGGAGAAGGGGGCAGAAGGGTGCCTTGCTGTTTCAAGTGCGGTTCTCTGTTCAAGTCGGGGTGTGTACGGCGTGGGTTGTGGCCTACAACAGCCCAAATAAACACACCTTTCCAATAGCATGTCTCATTATTGTCTGAGAACGCTACAATATTTTCCATTTGTGCTGGTAGATCACAGCAAAACAATCCACATGCACCCAATATGATGGTATTGACATTAATCGTGATATTCAAAGCATGAAATATCGACATCGTGTTCATTTAGGGTGTGACAATATACTGGTATTGGCGATAACCACAATTTTATGAGTTCACACTTACAAATAAGTCAGGTAAATAAATTGGTAAACGTATGTGGCGTGCTGTCCGGGGAGAGGGCTCAGGGCCCCCCCCCCTCCCTTTTGTTATTATATCATATTATAAGATGTAGTTGTATTACAATATCACACGAGCAAGAGTGCCGTTTTCTCCAAATCAGCACAAATGCAATGTTTATTTAACTTATTGATAAATTAACAATGTGACTTACATTTTAGACACAGTATTGTTAATATTGTTTTTTTTCCTTTATTTCGCCAACGAAAATTTCAAAATGATGAACAGCAGAACAGAGCCCCCGTGCAACAGAAATGTTTTTGTTATACTGACTGAATCCTCATTTAGAATGAATCAGTTTAATGATTAAATGGCCCATTCAATAAAGATGGTCACTTGCTTGCTTCTTGAATGAATCAGTCATTTGAACAAATCAGTTGAATGAATGACTCACTCACTTATTAAGACAGTGACTTGCTGCCACCTACTGGCAGTTTAGTTTCATATTTAAGGTAAATTTTAATTAAAAAGTTAAAATTAGAAAACAAATCCATATTTAAAAATTGAATTTATGTTGACAAATTGTAAATGCTGTGTAAATATATTAATGCCACTTCTCATTCTGTGTCACCTCTGTATTGCAAAGATGGATTTTGCTGATAATGATTTCATTTGGTCACAGCCACAATGTATAGGCTACTAGGCTAGTATTCATTTTTATTTCTTTAGGTCTAAAAAAGTGTTAAATTTGACTTAATGTGCAGCAACCCTGAAAGAGAAAAACTAAATAAACAAAGTAAAAATTATTTAGACTGACACATTTCCCCCCCAAGGATTCTATAGATATCGCGATATATCGATATTGTGAATTCTTTTGGCCACAATAACTGTGGTGTGAAAAATCTAATATCATGACAGCCCTAATTGTAGCACTGAGGAAACGAGCACCTATAAGACACATGTCTCTGAATGACAACAATATGCAATGAGACAGAAGCAACAGAAGTGATACTTCCTCATACATAATACCGCAATAATAATCTTCTGGGTGTTACGGATCCCTTATTCCCCTGGACTCCATTTCCCATCATCCTCCTGTTTCATCACCTGCACTCACTTCCCTCGTCAGCGCCTCCTCATCACCGATCACCTGCACCTGGACTCTATCATCTGCACTCCCTTTATAATGCACTCACTCCCTGCACTCCTTGTCCGTTCTCTGTTTATGTTAAGTGTATGTTTGGTTACTCCTTGCTCGTGTTGATTAAAGTATTGTCTATAATTGTGGAAATCCGTATCTGCCTCATCCTTCCACCAGCTACACGTAACACTGGGCAGGGATTGGACTGATGAGCTCTTTCTCATGGATAAATTCAGAGAAGCCTCAGAACCTGGCGACATAGATTATCAAGCCTCTCAGTTGTAATTTAAGTGTAGGACTAAATCTTAAGTGTCAGTCTAGGAGATGATTCGCAACACTTTGCTGTGCCACAAATGAGGTTTTCCACAATGTCTTAATTACAAATTACAAATTTTAAACTGGTGTGCCGTTAACTGACCTGCTTATATATAGCCTCGATTTTATGATATAATCAGCCACTATGGATTCCAAAAGAAAACCGAACTGGTGGGAGGAAGAAGCACTACTGCTTACTGAATAAGTTGAAAAATTCAGCCCAACATTAATTAGCGCTGACAAAGATGATGCCTGTTCTGTCCACATACTGTTTGATGTCTTAAATAACTGGGAGAGTAAGAGTGATTCTTAGCTTTACGAAATTTGATAACTTGCTTTTATACCTTTGAAAGTAGGAGTAAATTTCATGAATTCTCAGCACTTAAGACTAAAACGGCACTTTGAGAAACTTGATAAATACAGGCCCTGATCAGGACTGTCAGAGGTACCTCATCCAAACTCATCTGTTAAAGGGGTCCTATAATGCTATTGTTTGCATGGTATCTATCTGAATCTATCTGAACCACCCGGAGTACCTTAGCAACTACATAGCAAAACTCTAGCAACCATCAGGAATACCCTAGCAACCGCATAGGAACCACCTGAGAATCTATATTTGCACTGCAGCATCTGAAGTGCATTTAGATGTATTTACAGTCATTTTAATGAAGCTCAGATGTACCATGAAAACATTTTCTCTGCAGTTCTAACTTCATAAATAATGTTATGAGATTAATGGGTCACACTTTAGATTAGGGTCCAATTCTCATTATTAACTATGACTTTTGCTTCAATAAACTCCTAATTACTGCTTATTTAAGGGTTATAACTGATTATTGCTGCAACCACCTGTGACAATATTCAGTTAAATGCAGTTCAGTCAGCACTGCTCATCACTTGCTTTCATGAATGACTGATGAAACCGATAGACACTTTGTGCCTTAATTCTATTCCTAAACCTACAAATCACAGAAAACTTTCTGCATATTCATATTTTAAAACATTACTTATTATGATTTATAAGCTTTTTATGAATCACAACGATCACAACAGAGTCTGTGTGGATAAACTGTGGATCATTTATCATTGCTTTGACACAAAATACATTCAGTCTTTCAACTTCATTACTATCTAAACAAAAAGTGTTAATCCAGGAATAATGTACTGTAGTGAAATCATGGCCCATGGAACATAAACTGCAGTGAATTCTAAATAGTAGAGTGTCATTCTTGATTTGTAAAGAGATTTTAGAAAAAAAAATCTGTCCTAAAAGTTAAAAAACATCCTAAAGTTTGATTTAAAAAAGAAATGATCGTTATCTCATGTTAAAGCAGTTACTTCAACAGTCCAGTGCAGGAGTACATTGTTTGACAGCGCCACCTGCTGTACTGAAGTGAATTTGATTTTTCATTCAGCTCTTCATCTATTCTTTTTACATTTGGTTTGAAACTATGGAGTGAAAATCTTGTGCACACAACAGATCTACACAGTCTCAACTCTTAGGCCCAGTGCAGCAACTCATTTGCATTTAAAGGGCCCACACTGAAACTGCGCGTTTTTGTTGAACCCCAAAGAGTGGCAATTTTAATGTCCTATAAAAATTATCTGTAGCCCAGATGGGATTTTATTTAGTTGCATATAGAAATACAGACTGTAAAGGGTTAATAAGTTTGGTTTTAAGGTACTAACTTTTACATGTGCTCGTACACCCTAACTTTTTGCACTCTAATACCTGCTCATCTTTATTATACTGGTCTCTGATTGGGTTATTTTCAATGTTGATTGTTCATGAGTGGGCGGGGAGAAGGGTTTGGCAACACTGGACTGTGACTGGAGCGCTGATGGCAGGAAATGACGGTAGCTCTGGTAGTGATCCGGAAATGGAAGATGAATCGTGTAGCGGGAGTACAGGAGGGAATGAATGGTGGAGAGTAGTCAATCGGAAAAGAAAGAAAGCTAATAGTCATGGATCATTTACGGACAGTGGAAAGGAGGATCATGTGAGTAGGAAAAATATAGAAGAATATAAGGTAATGATGAAATTTGCTGAATCAGGCATGACGATAAACCCAATTAAACTTTCAAAATCTCTGAATAAAGCGATAGGAGAAATAAATAGTGCAAAGACTCTGAGAGATGGAAATTTGATTATCATGTGTAAGGACGAAAAACAACAAAAGAAGGCACTAAGTATAAATTCGATGTTTGGAATGTCAGTGTCATGCACATTGATGAAGACGAAACCCTGGGTTAGAGGAGTAATTACTGGAATTCCTACTGATGTGAATACTGATAAAATTAAGAGTTGCGTCGAAGGGGGAAAAGTAATTGGAGCAAAACGGCTGCAATATGTGAAAAATAAAGAAAGGATGGATAGTCTATCAGTTATGCTTCAGTTTGATGAGGAAAGAATGCCAGAGAGGGTAAAAATAGGATACGTTAGTTACCCAGTAAGACCTTACGTGCCTCCTCCGCTTAGATGCTTCAAGTGCCAGAAGTATGGCCATGTTAGTGCTGTTTGCAGAGGAAAACAACGTTGTGCGAGATGTGGGGGTGATCACGAATATGGTAAATGTGGGGAAGGAGTGAAGGTAAAATGCTGCAATTGCGGAGGTGAGCATAGTGCAGGATTTGGGGGATGTATGGTGCACAAACATGCTGTGAAAATTCAAAGTGTGAGAATAACTGAGGGGTTAACTTATGCTGAAGCAGCACAAAAAGCAAAACAAAATGAGCAGATACAGAGAGAGGTAAAAGTACAAGATTTGACTGGGAATTCGTTGGTTCAAAGTAATAAAAAAGAGGATAGTTTGGTGATCGGGAAAATGGAATTCGTTTCATTTATGGCTGAAGTGGTAAATTGTTCTGCTCAGACAGAAAGTAGAACGGAGAGAATTAAAATTATAATTCGGGCAGCTGAGAGATACTTGTATGTAACAGGTGTAACTCTGGAAAAAATAAATGACATGCTAAAGACTCATTCAAGTACTCATACAGGCGGGAGATATGTTTATTTACAAGGAAGTGGTCGTACAGGCAGGGTACAGGAACAACCAGGAACAGTGAGGAACAGGCAGAGTAATAATAATGGTTTTAACGATTCTGAGGTGGTGTGAGTGAAAGTCAATGATAATGAGCTGCATGGGTGTGGTGATTAGTGTGGAGTGATTGTGAAGTGAGTGCAGGTGATGAGCAGAAGGGAAATGTAGTCTAAGGAACAGATTGCAAAACGCCCCCCTGGAAGGCGCGTCCTCGCGAGAATGGAACAGCTAGGGAGGGGGGGTGGGTGCAAAAAGTTTAGGAACTACCACCATGGCGGGTCATCTACGGGCAGCCACGGCAGGTCAGGTGGCTCAGGCGGCCACGGCAGGTAGGTGGCTCAGGCGGCCACGGCAGTTCAGGTGGCAAGGGCGGCCACGGCAGGTCAGGTGGCAGGCGGCCACGGCAGTAGGTGGCAAGGGCGGCCACGGCAGGTTTGGCGGCCACGGCAGGTGTACAAGAAACATGGTTAAAACCGGCCCCGGCAGGTAGGTGGCTCAGGCGGCCACGGCAGGTCAAGAGTCTCTGGCGAAATTTTGGGCAGTTCAGGGACCGCTGATGCCGCGGCCGTGCAGGGTTCCCACCCACAAACTCCCCACCCCTAGGTATACTGCCCCCCCCAAAAAGTTCTTGGGGATAGCGGGGCCCGTCGCATTCGTGGGCATTGTAAGGAAAGATAGGAAGTCAGGCAATGGAGGTGGGGTGGCAACTTTTGGCGCCGGCAGGGCAAGAAGCTGGTGGCGCCGGCAGGGCAAAAATGGCGCCGGCAGGGCAAGAAGCACAGGTGGCGCCGGCAGGGCGAGGAGCACAGGTGGCGCCGGCAGAAGCACAGGTGGCGCCGGCAGGGCGAGGAGCACAGGTCAGAGTGGCGCCGGCAGGGCGAGGAGCACAGGTGGCGCCGGCAGAGCGAGGAGCACAGGTGGCGCCGGCAGAGCGAGGAGCTTGGGTGGTGCTGGCAACCGAGGAGCTGGGTGGCGCCGGCAGACAAGACGCTTGAAGAGGGGGAAGAACAGAAGGAGCCTTTTTCCTCCTCCTCCTCCTCTTCCGAGGATGAGGCGATTTCACCGACTGGAGCGGTTTCTGGAGCAGACTTGTAGCGGGTTCTGGGGTGGACTCCATGGCTGGAACGCCCCCTATCCGTGAGCACCGAAGGGGCGGCCATCTTGCCCGTAGACTGAAACAGCCATCTTGTCCATCGCGTCCAGGGCGCTATCCATGGCGAGGTGAGCTTGATGCGTAATAGGCGAATTATTATAACGAACTTGAGAGCGTTGCAATAGACGAACTGAGAGCGTTGCAATAGACGAACTTAAGTAACCGGCTGGCTTGGGTGCGAGCGGCCACCGGGCTTGGGAGCGAAGCGGCCGGCAGAGGCTTGGGAATGAGCCACTCGTGCTGAAGTCAGCGGAGGATCAGCCACACTAACGTAGTCCTCTGCGCCCTTGGATAGATCAGGACGTACGTGACACTCACGTTCAGCTGAACGTGACGTACTCTGGGCGATCAGCGGAGACGTGACGTGACTCTGGGCGATCAGCGGAGACGTGACGTGACTCTGGGCGATCAGCGGAGACGTGACGTTGCTCTGGGCGATCAGCGAAGGCGTGACGTTGCTCTGGGCGACAGCGAAGGCGTAGACTGGTGTTGTTGTGATGGTGGCCGCCATTTTGTGAGTGCTTTCCTGAGCGGCAGCCATACGTGATTCTCTGTGGTGTCGGAATCCTCCGCGACACCCACAGTAAACGGAGAGCCAACAGTCAACAATGCATAGTCCATAAAACAAGTAAGGGGAACGTGTCCCTCTTGTTCAGTTTATTCTGAGGGGTTGGTTTATGCCATCGCAAAAAAAGTCTAAAGAGCACAGTAGGCCATCTGCATAATGGGCAATATCCAGAAACTTCTGAATGGGTCTAGGGAACTTTACCTTGACGAAGGTGGATGAGACTAAGCTGGGTCCATTCTGAGGCTGGAAACGCTTGTAGAAGCTGCTGGACGTAGTTGGCAAGTCTTCTGTTACGATAGATCAGGCGGGAGATCCAAGTGCAGCATTTATTTACGAGGTGGTCGTACAGGCAGGGTCAAAACAGGAACAACCAGGAACAGTGGGAACAGGCAGAGTCGTAGCAAGGGACAGGCAAAGATAGGACAGGCAGCAACGGGTAAAAACAAGAAACAGGCAGGAACGACAACAGACAGGCAGACAGGGAAATAACGCTCGGAATTGTCAAGGGTGAAACAAGACTTGGTGAGGTTGTGAGTGAAAGTCTTTATAGTCCTGAAATGGTGCATGGGTGTGGTGATTAGTGTGGAGTGATTGTGAAGTGAGTGCAGGTGAGAGCAATAAATGGGAAATGTTCCGGGATGGACAGAACAGATGGTGATCGTGACAAGTACTCATACAGTATGTGGAAATACTTAATAATAATGGTTTTAACGATTCTGCAATGGAATGCCAGAAGTCTAATTGCAAATGGATCAGAATTTAAAAAGTTTATAGATCTATTAGATAAGAAACCAAACATAATTTGTGTACAAGAAACATGGTTAAAACCTAAATTAAATTTTGTTTTGCAAGGGTATAATATTGTAAGGAAAGATAGGAAGTCAGGCAATGGAGGTGGGGTGGCAACTTTTATAAAAAATGAATTAGAATTCAGAGTTATTAATGAGATTGAAGAATATGAATTGGTGGTTGTAGAAATATATGCAGAGAAACATAATATTAGAATAATAAATTATTATAATCCTTGTAATAGATTAAGTAAAGATTTAGAAAAGGTTATAGGATCAGGTAATCATAAAATAATTTGGTGTGGAGATTTTAATGCACATAGCACTTTATGGGGTAGTAGTAAAGATGATCATAATGGGGATGTTGTTGAAGAAATAATAGATAGTAATGGGCTAGTTTGTCTAAATGATGGTAGAAACACAAGAATAGATTTGGTACGAGGTATTGGGTCAGCTATAGATTTAACATTGGTTTCTGAAGGTATAGCAAGTAAATGTGTTTGGGATGTTTGGGAAGATGATAATATGGGTAGTGATCACTATATAATTGTATGTAAGGTAGGGATGAGTGTAATAGAACATAATGTGATTTTAGCTCCAAGATGGAGATTTAATAAAGCAAACTGGGAAGCATATAAATATCTAAGTGAGGTAGAACTAACAACAGTAGAATTAAATAAGATGGAAGACATAGATGAATGTAATAGGATCTATGTAAATTATTATATGATGTAACTGATAATATTATAGGAAAAAAGGGTCAATGTAAAAAGAGGAAAGCAGTTCCTTGGTGGACAGAACAGTGTAGTAATGCAATACATAATAGGAATAAAGCATTTAGAAAAATCAAAAAGTCTAATTTATTTGAAGATTTTATTAAATATAAGAAAGCACAAGCTGAAGTAAGAAGAATAGTACGAGCAGCTAAAAAGAAGTACTGGAGAGATTGGTGTAATACAATAGGGGAAGATATCAATATAAGTGAAGTATGGGGATCAATTAGGAAAATGGGAGGAATTTATAGAAATCAAACTTTACCTGTTTTAAAAAATGATGAAAGTAGAATAGCTGTGACAGATAATGAAAAAGCTGAAATGTTGGCTAAAGTTTTCGTTAAAGTCCATAGTGATGATAATGTATCAGAGGAAATTAAAAAGAGTAGAAATCAGAACAAAAATCAATATCCAGATTTAATGATGAAAAGAAGTTCTTCTGATGAAGCTTTAGATGCAGATTTTACTATGTACGAATTAAAGATGGCTCTAGGGGGCGTTAAACATTCATCTCCTGGAAAAGATGATATATGTTATGTAATGATTCAACATTTATCAGATAGATCTTTAAATATCATTTTAAATCTGTTTAACAAGATATGGAATGCAGGAAAGATTCCTTCTTCTTGGAAGCATGGAATAATTGTTCCAGTTGGTAAACCTGGAAAGGATAAGTCTAATCCAATTAATTATAGGCC
Source organism: Megalobrama amblycephala (assembly GCF_018812025.1). Classification (NCBI taxonomy): domain Eukaryota; kingdom Metazoa; phylum Chordata; class Actinopteri; order Cypriniformes; family Xenocyprididae; genus Megalobrama; species Megalobrama amblycephala. The sequence continues at coordinate 39,582,026 of NC_063062.1, read as the reverse complement.
AATTGCTTTAACTTCTAATTTATGTAAATTAATGGAGAAAATGATAATTCGTAGGCTAAATTATATATTAGAAATAAAAGGTCTTATATCGCCATATCAGAGTGGATTCAGGGCAGGTCGGAATACTATGGACGCTGTTTTAAGTCTAGAAGCCGATATCAGGAAAGCTCAAGCAAATAAAGAAGTATTGGTAGGGGTTTTATTTGATATTGAGAAAGCATACGATATGCTCTGGAAAGAGGGACTTTTAATTAAACTTGAATGCATGGGAATTGGAGGAAAGTTATATAACTGGATTATGGATTTCCTATTAGAAAGAACAATTCAAGTTAGGATAGGAGTAGAGTATTCTAAGACTTACGTGATAGATAATGGAACTCCGCAAGGTAGTGTATGCAGCCCAGTATTTTTTAATATTATGATTAATGATATTTTTAGTAATTTTAAGGGTGACATTGGAAGGGCATTATTTGCAGATGACGGAGCAATATGGAAAAGAGGACGTAATATTGCATGTGTGTCCCAAAGATTACAAAAAGCAGTAGATAAAGTGGAGGTATGGGCAAATAATTGGAGCTTTAGATTATCTGTGGCTAAAACTCAAGTGATATGTTTCTCTAAAGGGAAAAAATTACCAGAGGTTAAGTTAAAGCTGTACAATCAGGAGCTGGAGCAAGTATCAGTAGTTAAATATCTCGGGGTATGGATGGAATCTAGATTGACATATGCTATGCATGCTACAAAGCTGATCAATAAATGTAAAATAGGAGTAAATATTTTAAGGTGTTTAACTGGGGTAGAATGGGGAGCTTGTAAATTATCTTTGAAAAGAATTTATTGTACATTAATTAGACCAAGTTTAGATTATGGTAGTATTATTTATGGCTTTGCATCTGAAACTACTCTGAAAAAGATTGAAAAAATGCAGAATCAAGCTTTAAGAATATGTTGTGGTGCATTTAAATCATCTCCCATTGCAGCCATGCAGGTAGAAGTGGGGGAAGCTCCTTTATACCTTCGAAGGTTTAAAATTAGAATGAATTACTGGCTTAATTTAAAAGGACATAAAGTGTCTCATCCAGTAAAGGGGGTGATTGAAGAATGCTGGGAGCATGGAAATAAAAATATCAAAAGCTTTGGATGGATTGCTAATAGGGAAGCTCAAGTAGTTGGTATTGCAGACTGTGATGTCAGCCCAACTGTGATAGTATCCAGAATTCCGCCGTGGATTTTTCCTATGCCGATTGTAGATTTTCAAATACAAATAAAAATTAAGAATGAGAAAGATACCCCTAAGAACATTATTGCGCAGCAGTATTTAGATCAGATTTATTCTTCGTGGTTACATATATTTACTGATGGTTCTAAAGACCCTATCTCTGGTAGAACTGCTGCTGCTGTATATATTCCGAAGTTTCAAACTAGTATGAAGAAAAGAATAATTGATCATGTATCTGTGTATGCAGCAGAATTGATTGCTTTGGTGGTAGCACTCCAATGGGTTGAGGATGTAAAACCAAGTTTAGTTGTAATTTGTTCTGATTCTTACGCAGCATTATTAAGCCTTGCAAGTGGACTAAAATCATCAAGGCAAGACATTATTTATGAGATTCTTGCAAGTTTGTTAAGAATAAGTAAAGCAAGCTTAGTAACATTTTTGTGGGTTCCTGCTCATGTAGGAGTGGAGGCTAATGAAGTGGCTGATAAGCTAGCTAAGCAAGCTCTTAAACATGCAGAAATAGATATTAAAGTAACTCTGAGTAAAAATGAAGTAAAAGGGAAAATTAATGAATTCATAAATAACAAATGGCAAGAAGCATGGAATTGTGATAGCAAGGGCAGATATATGTATAATATTCAGCAGCAAGTAGGAAATGGAAGAAGTGTTTTTAGGAATAGGAAAGAAGATACAATTATTTCACGCATCCGAATAGGGCATACTAGATTAAATTACTCTCTGTTTAAAATTGGAAAACATGAATCAGGACAATGTAATTTTTGTAATCAGGCAGAAACAATTGAACATGTTTTAATTAAATGCAAAAAATATGGAAAAGAAAGATTAAAACTCATTAATGAAGTTAAAAACATGGGTGTTGAATCATTTAATTTGATAAGCCTCTTGAAAGAACATGCAGAACAAAGTAGAATCTATGGTGCTATTATAAAATATATTAAAGAAATAGGAATTATTAATAGAATTAAATTTTTTTTTTTTTTTTTTTTTTTTCTGTTTGGTAGCTGCTTATCAGTGCTTCACACTCCAGTCCAGTTGGTGGCGGTAAATGCACCATAAGTTGGTTTGCCATCCGCCATAAAAACGTCATTAGAAGAAGAAGAAGAAGAAGAGTGGGCGGGGCTTCGATGTATGCAGCATTTTTCCAGCTTGTGAGGGGAAAATGAAAGGAACATGCAATCTGTGTTAGTTCTTTAAAAATATGATAAAGTATACCCAGTAATCTGGATGACAAATCGTTGTGCTCGTCTGGGATGCTTATCTACTTTGTTTGAAGGAAACGGACAGTTGTTTCTTTAGCCAGTTGTTTTATTGACCGGGATAATCTCCTCGTCCATGGGAAAAGATTTCTCTCTGATGAGTCGTGACGCCGAATAGTCTTCACTGGATCCCGTATCTGCTGAACTGTTAGCTGCTTGAACTTGTCGCCCTGTACAGTTGTCTGTCGTTTGAGGCCACTGGACTACATACAGCCTCTCAGGTCGTGAGTACTACAAAGCCTGTGTAGTTAAACAATTTTTGTGTTGCTTTTAAAGTGAAGCGGCCAGTTCTTTTGTTTTGTTGGCCACCACGCTCTCAAGCCACGTCCCAGGCCTGCAACGATTTATTTTGTTTTATACTGAGCGAATGAGAGACAGGTGTGTGTGTGTGTGTGGGCCCACTTAATCTATTGTTATAGACGTTCTACTGATTTCGATTTAATTTATCTTGGTGTCAGTTGAATAGAGGGTTATATTGAGCAGTTTTTCCATATTGTATATTGTTTACCTATTTACCTTTATTTTCAGATTCATACATATTTGATTGTCTATACTGAATACTGTAATTCCAAGTATACTTCAGTAAATTGTATATAATTTCCCATTCACATTTTGTGTTATTTAAATTTACAACAGTTAATTAAAAGGTTACAATTTTGAATAATTTGAATTTACCGTAACATTACTATTAAAGGGGAGGCACCGCCAAGAAACGAAACATCTGAGTTATTTGTTTTATTATTACTTTTTTTTTAGATCAACCCAGGGCCCCATCCCATGTTACTTTTACTAAAGTAGTTTAGCTTACTTACAGCCATATAATCCGTACGGGGATAAGGGGTTACATATCTATAGGGTATTTTGAGCTAAAACTTCACATACACTCTCTGGGGACATCAGAGACTTATTTTACATTTTGTAAAAAGGGGCATAATAGGTCCCCTTTAAGGCTTCTATACAGAGTAAGATATTAAGCATTCATTCCTGTTCTGAATGTAATATATTATGATTTTAAGCTGGATCGGAGAGATGAACGACAGACACACGCTTTGCACGTTCACTTGCTTTTTACTGAGTGCTCAACATGTACGTACATACAAATGGGCATGGCTTAACATCCCAGTCAATCAGCACATCTATTACACTGAAAATGTGTTAAAACTGAAGTGACTTGATTGTCATGTTTTGTTAACATTACAAGAGAAAAGATCACGTGACACAGAGTCAGAATTTAGCAGCAGCCTCATCTGTGAAAGCAAAGACACTTGGCAGCTATTTCAACATGTCCTCTGTGTCTCCAGAGAAACTTCCTCATTTTAACAGATTCTTGATTCAATCAGCAGCTGTTGGAGAAGAGGATCCCCTGGCTAGCTGGAAACAGCTCCAGGTTAACTTTACCTGGTTTCAACAGGCAATAGTCAGTGGTCACGCCTCAAGTCTCGAGTGTCAAGATCTAAATCATTTATAGAGTCCTTTACAACTACACCAAAGACTCTACAGTCAGTGAAAACACCATAAAACATCATAGAAAATATGCATCAAAAACAGAGATAAAACAAAATACAGCTCCAAAAACAAAAGAAAATAAGTATATTTTAAAGTGAGATTTACACATCTCAATGTAGGAAACAGATCTGTTATCAGCCGGAAGGGCATTACACAGCCTCAAACCAGAGAGAGTCAATGTGCTGCTCTTTTTGACACTGTTTTTTAAAACACACACCACACACACCACACACACCACACACACACACACACACACACACACACACCCACAGACACACACCCACACCCACACCCATACCTTAGAAATCAGGTTTATGTGTCAGAGAAGATGTTTCAGGGTTAGTTTACTTCAGATAAACCTCTCTAAGCTTCAGAGGTTTTCAGCACGTGTGAAAGCACAAATTATGTGTCAGTTAATTATAAATAATTATTCACGAGTTCACATGTACATATAATTCAATATAATATAAGTTATGCGTATTTAGCCTGCTGTCCGGAGGTAGGGCTCTGAGCTCTGAATATAGGCCGGAACCCAGAGTACTCTCCCGGTGTGATAAAAACTCGAAGTGAGGAGATGAGGTGGAGGAGAGATGCTGATAAACTCTCAGATGAACAGAGGTAATTCTGCTGTATTTATACCTCGTCATTTGTTGAGTTGATTAACTGAATGATCTCCACCTGTGCTAATTAGGATAATTATCTGAACATGCTTCTCCTGAGCTTTGTTAATAAAACATCATTTATTCAGCACTACTTTTCCCATCTCACATTTCACAGATCTGCATTCAAAAGTGAAATATTGTGTGTATTTATGAACTCTTTTTGCAATAGAAGTTTTCTATATTTGAAAATACATGAAAACAACTAAAGAAAGATGAAACACTCACCTCAAACTATATTTGTAGACATTTCTTTCTTCTCTTCTGAACTGTCATGTTGAACAGCAGCTCTGAAATTTCTCCCTGGAGGAAGTGAAACTGCTTTTAAAGTGTCAGTGACAGTCAGACGTCAGCAAACACACCAACTCTTATCTGTTTTTTTGTTTTGTTTTGTTTTTTTCCTGAAATTTGTGTTCTCAGTAAACTGAACTGAACTTTTTGGAAGCACTTTTTTCAAGTTTGTTAAAATCTGTTTTGAACATTACAGTTTTTTATACAATCACTAGTATAGTTTCTCAATACTTTCTCAAAACTCTTTACACAGTGATCGGAACATCAGTCTAAACTGTGGATCATTTATCATTGATTTGGACAAAATGCATTCAGTGACAAAATCTTTGAAATTACCTGAATTATTTTCTCATCTAAACACAAACATCTGCAAAATTCTGAACAAAACTTAAGTTCAAATCAATAAAATAATACAAAACTGAGTAAGACTTCAATTTGCTAAATTTCTACAGTAATACCATATTGAAATATATTCTAAATCTAAAAAGAGCAGACAAAGGACGTTTCTGGAAATTAACATCTGAACCCTCTATTATGAAATCCGACCCGAGATGAAATCGCACCTTTAACTGACATTTCTGTCCCTTTAACCCCTTCTTCCCCCATCTCTTCTCTCCACAAGCTGAAACCATCTGAACTTCACTCAAGAATCTATATGGTTTAATGTGAACAATTATCACACAACACTGTACATGTTTGGTATCATCTGTAATGTCTCAGTGTGACTGAGCTCTAATTCCCACAGAAGTCAACCAGAAGAGCTTAGAGATATTTAGCTTTCTGTGGAGGGCGGATCATATACAAACTGGTCTTTCATGCCATCTGGTACCCTGATCAATGCAAATTCCCATTGTGAACTCATGTTTCCATTTGAAAGAAATTCCTGTCTTGGTCTGAGTATTTACGGAGATGTTGCAGGAGGCTCAAGGCGCGATTCTGTAGCCAGGTGACTCTGCGTTATGTATTTTCTTGCTGTCAGGTATGCATCTTTTACTCTTTATTTCTGAGCATTTGATGTGTTGTATCAATTATCTTGTAATTATCAGCATGATACATTTACCTGACTAATACGTTGTTACATTTGGTTTTATTCTGACTTTCTCTGAAATGATTAAACTCTAGTAGATTACATTAAGTCCATAACCCTAAAAATCTACGCTCAGGTTAGTAATGGACTAAAGCTCAGATTGGTCTAACAACACTCGGAAAACCCATTATTAGCCTCTAGAGTCTAAGTACACATGACTAATGCAAATGTGTTAGTCGGAGCTCTAAACCTTCAATCTGAATAGGGCTGAGCCTCAACCTCTGATTATTGTAATATTATTCTAAGTGTACAGGTGAAACCACGGCATGAGTATATAAAGTTACCATTAGAGGAAGTTAAATTGGTCATCTTGGTCCTATGGTAAAGGTCATGACCTCTGGTTAGAGATAGTCTTACTTTAATTAAGTGTGTACAGATCTATGGGGACTGAATAACATACTTTTAGAAATAAGCAAGCATGGTGCGGCGTCTAAAAATATCACTCAATTTCCTCAGTCTAATGATCAAGACTGACGAGTTTGTGATTAAGAGATCATATTCTCGACCGGTGCGAGACTCTGAATGAATGAGTGTATAATAAAATGTATTTCAATAAAGAGTTAAATAGAGTAATCAAATGTGTAGATAACTATTATACAAATGACCAATAATCAATTGGCATTCTAGCCTAAATTTGAGGTCATAATAAAATGGAGTTAGATAAGAGTTTAATTGGAATTAAATTACTAAAAAGACCGAACATGCAAGAAACCTTCCCTGCCCTGTGGGAATCTGTCATTGGGTCAATATTTCTTACACCAATTGGGTCTTACACCATCAAAACAACTGTAGCTGAACACATCTTTGAGTTTCATTAGTATCCATTCAAAAGGGGAAACTTCTGAGAATAATTTTGTGCTGGAATGTAAACATGGATCATCTAACAAACAATGAATTACAAACAGAGAGTGTCATTCTTGTTTTGTAAAGAAGTTTTACTAAAGAAAACATTGTATAAATGCTATCTGTTGTTTGTGGAAGCTTGTTAAATAAAAAAATAAAAAAGGCGAATCAGAAAAAAAAAGTTTATCTCGCATTTCTGACTTTCTGACCGCATGAGTTTATATCTCACATATATCTCATTTATAAATATGTATATATATATATATATATATATGATTACACTGATTATGCATACAAGCTAAATCAGAAAGTCAACTTTATACAACATAGATTGTTTCACAGCAGCTTCACAATAGCAACAAATTCAAATTTTGCTATAAAGAAGCTCTAACAAGTCAATGGTGTCATTATTCAGCTCAAATCAGTTCAGTGTTTATTCATTTAAGTTCAATAACTGTGTAAAATTCATCATTTGTGTATACATACTGTATACAGTGTATTTGTGCACATGTACGTGTGAGTGACAAACTTCTGTACACTCCACTGACTCTGAACAAGCAAAAGACACGAGAGTGTTTTACATTTTTACATCTACGTGTAGTTTGGCTAATCATTCTATGTTTGTGTGTAAAGTTACTACGCAAAAAAATACCATTTACAGAATAATTAAAATAGTTTTTGCTTTTGAAAGATATGTGTGACATTGCATGTTGTGTGTGTGTGTGTATTGTGGTTTTGTGTGTACACTGTAAACCTGAATAAGTTGGGCTAACTCAAAAAATTTATAAAGTGTATGCATTACTTATAGTAAATAATAAAATAGATATTGTGTAAACACTTTATCTATATTTTAGAAGTTTAATGTAGCACCTGAACACAGAGACCTACTTGGTACACAATACACAATGACGGTAACATTTGATGGATCGTTTTTGAGTGTGAATGTGCCATTTTGAGTAGAAAATGAACTCCAAATGTCACAAAATGGCAAGTTACTAAACATAACCACAAAAGCAATGATAAAACAGTGTAAATACAGCTGGAAAACAGCAAAAAATGTACCTCATTAATTATTCAAGGCCCAGTGCATGATGGGAACACCAGTATCAGAAAAGTTGAGTAGTTTTACTTAATTTTATGATGTTGATATTTACGCTTTAATTTCTACAAGCTTAAATTGAGTACTAATATAGAATTTACTTAGTTTAGACAAGAATTTAAAAAACTAACTTTTTCATGTAAAAATTATATAATTTGTTTTTTCTGTAGTATTTACTTCACCATAAAATAATTTTGTACAGTGCATACTTAAAATAATAACACAAAGGTACTGAATCCAAAACCTCAGCCCTGATCTGCACAACTATAAGCACATTCTCAGCCTCACACTTTTTGCAACACACTACACACATTGTTTTGCACAACACTAAACACACTTCTCTACATTAGACACAGAAATCTAACATAATGTCACTTCTTTGCTTACCACCCCTATTGATCAAACATGGCTGTCAGGTGTTCAGACACTCAGGTGCTTAACTGTAAACTCAACAATCAGATATAAGTACTATAAAAAGGCAAAAGGTGAGTTTATGTGTCTTCAACAAAATGGAAATGTTGCAGTAAGAGGGAGAGGGAGAAACATCATTGGCCACAGAGCTATTGTGAATGTCCCGGGACAACGCGGTGTTAACATCACAATATATGTTGCAATCACACAGAATGGGGTCCTCCACCAGCATGCCAACTTAGGCCCTTACAACACGGCCCACATATTCACATTTCAGACAGACTACACAAAATCATCACAGCAGAAGACCAAATGGGTGCAGAGCAGATGAGACACATTGTCATATGGGACAATGTAAATTTCCACCTATCTGCTCTGGTCCAAAACTGGTTTCATTAGCGTCCACAACTTTCACTGCATACCTCCCACCATACTGACCCACTGTCCCTTCCTTAAACCCACTGAGGAGGTTTTTTTTTTTTTTTTTTGGCATGGAAGGTTTACAATCTCCAGCCCTATGTCAGGATGTGCCTCATTCAAGCCATGGAGAAGGCCTGACCTCACTGATGTAGGACCTGTGCAAGGATGGATTCGCCATTCAAGAAGATTCTTCCCTCACTGTCTTGAGAGGACGTCGCCTGTGATGTGGATGAAGTGCTATGGCCAGATCCAGCTAGGCCAGAGATGATGCTCAGGTGTTTTTTCTGTTGTTTTTTTTTTCATTTTAAATCATGCTTTTGTTTTGTCTCCACAAATGTTTTTGTATTGATGTTGATGTATTGAAAGGTTTTACAGTGTGGTGAGAAATAAATATTTCATCAATGTGCAGTACTGATCTTGTGTTTTTTTTTTGTTTTGTTTTTTTGTCAATATATTCATGTACTTTACTCTAACAATATCTCTGAAAAAAATCAAACCCAAACTATATCATTAGAAAAGTATAAGTTACAAGTGTTTAAGAAGTGTGTAAATGAATCAAACAGAATCAGGATGTATGAACCATGTGTGTTCCACACGGTGTCAAAGTTGGGTTTTGTTAAATTACAGTATTTCACAAATGCTAAAACACATTTCTTGAAACCATCACTCATTTTCTCAAAACATTAAACACAAATCCAATCTTACTAAACTAATTTCACAAAACCTCTGACTCTTATGGCAAAATCAAACAAAGCTTTCAGATCATACACACATTAAACAATATATAAACACTACAGATCATTCATTGGACACTACATTAAAAAATGGAAAACACAACATCCAGAACATGAGGTTACAGAAAAAAAGTATATTGTAACACAGTAAACACATTTTGCCATTACATAAAATGTATAGAAATCACAAGTAATGTGAATTTAAAGTATACTGTATGTACTGCAAGTACAGTATTATATTCAATATTATATAGTATTGAATGTCTGTATATACAGTACTTACATACTGCAAACATACAGCAGTCTAAATGCAAATGACTAAAAGGTCAAAGAAAACTCTAAATGAAAAGCATGATACAGTACACACACACACACACACACACACACACACACACACACACACACACACACACACACACACACAGATTCATTCTGCTTCAGCATCACGTCTTCATGTTGGGTCCGGCCTAAATAAAGTCAAGTCACCTTTATTTCAATTGCAATTTATACTAAACAGATACTAGTCTAGTATAGTAAAGTATAGTATAGTATAGTATAGTCTAGTATAGTATAGTCTAGTATAGTATAGTCTAGTATAGTATAGTCTAGTATAGTATAGACTAGTCTAGTATAGTATAGTATAGTCTAGTATAGACTAGTCTAGTCTAGTATAGTATAGTATAGTATAGTATAGACTAGTCTAGTCTAGTATAGTATAGTCTAGTATAGTATAGACTAGTCTAGTCTAGTATAGTATAGTATAGTCTAGTATAGACTAGTCTAGTCTAGTCTAGTATAGTATAGTATAGTATAGACTAGTCTAGTCTAGTCTAGTATAGTAAAGTATAGTATAGTATAGTATAGTATAGTCTAGTATAGTATAGTCTAGTATAGTATAGACTAGTCTAGTCTAGTATAGTATAGTCTAGTATAGACTAGTCTAGTCTAGTATAGTATAGTATAGTATAGTATAGTATAGTATAGTCTAGTATAGACTAGTCTAGTCTAGTATAGTCTAGTATAGTATAGTATGGTATAGTATAGTCTAGTATAGTATAGACTAGTCTAGTCTAGTATAGTATAGTCTAGTATAGACTAGTCTAGTCTAGTATAGTATAGTATAGTATAGTATAGTATAGTATAGTCTAGTATAGACTAGTCTAGTCTAGTATAGTCTAGTATAGTATAGTATGGTATAGTATAGTCTAGTATAGTATAGACTAGTCTAGTCTAGTCTAGTATAGTATAGTATAGTATAGTCAAAGCAGCTCTACAGTGATAACAGGTACATGATGATCAGTAATGCAAAGAGGGTTCATTTTGGCTGTACAGCTCTAAAAGAAAATAGTGTCATTGTTCAGCTGAAGTCAGTTCAGTGTTGATTCACTTACATTGTAAAGACCATCAATTATTATGTAAATGACTGTAATTATTTTCCTCTATAAAGCAGTTCTGCAGAAAACAGTGATGTCATCATCTAGGCTAGCTTAGTTCAGTTCTCATCCTATAATGTCAGTACTGTCAGATCAATAATATTGTTGAATATTATTGAATATTGTTGAGGACATTTTCCACATCACAGGCAATGTCGTCTCTTGCCAGGCAAAGGGAAAAACCCCTTGCTCTTTCTCCTCATCATCCTCTTACACATACTCTTCCTCCTCTACTTTTCAGATTGTTTCCATCTATTGTTGGTATGATCATTCAGCACCTGTGTCACCTGTGCACTCTGAACTGACCTATATTTTATACAGTTGATTTGATCACTTCATTAGAAATAAGTGTGAATAATTTTGAGTCATTGTGTTTAAAGGATGACAACTGTGTTGTAGTTGTGTTTAACTTTTGCCACATGTATTCACCATTTTGCAACACAGTGCAAAATGTGTTTTAGTGAGTAAGAATGTGTTCAGAGTTTTGCAAAAAGAGTGGATGAGATTTGCAAGCAGTGTCTTAACTACCTGAACTTGTTTAAGGTTTTGCCTACAAAGTGACTGATTCGACAAATGGGTTTAGGCCACTGAGCATTGGGTTCAGAGAATGGGGTTTAGTGTTTTAGCAATTGTGAAATACTGTAATGTAAAGTTTTGAATGAAGTGTTTCATTTTGCAAAAGAACTGAGGTGTTCTGCTACTTGTGTGTGGATCTGTGAATTGTGTGTAGTGTTTTGACAAAATGAGCCTTGTTTTTAAACTCGTGCTTAAGCAATCGTAAAAACCTGTAAAATGAGTGTTTCAGCCATTACTGTAAATACTGTAAATATCTCTTCTCTTCAGCCGTAGGGGTTGGGTGCCACTGTTTATTTTATTTTATTTGTGAACACTTAGTTTTCTCTTGTTTTTTGGTTAGTTAAGGGGTCAGTTCAGTCCCTGTTTTTTTGTTTAGACATTTTATTTGTTAGGGTAGTAAGTTTTCTTTTGGGAAAAAGACTTCTGATCTTGGGTGCTGATAGTGACAATTATAAGGCTAAAATGAAAAATAATTTTATTTATGTTATTCTTCTGGACCCTAAACAGTGTGTAGAGTTACTATGCAAAAATACAATTTTTAGAAGAGTTAAAATAGTTTTGAAGGAAATGTTTGCTTTTGCATGTTTTGAGTGACGTTTTGTGGTTTTGTGTGTAGAGTTTTGAGAAATGGAGCCATAGTTTGAGAACTGTGTGAAAGCTTTAAAAAACTGTAACTGAGGTGTTGAGAGTTGGTTAGAAGAACTGTGAGAAGAGTTTTGAAAAGTGACCCAAGTATGGAGAAATGTGTCCTAGTGATTGCAAAACAAAACAAAACAAAACAAAAAAACACTGTAAATATCTATTGATTGCTTCAGTTATACATATCAGTTATACACTTCAGTTTGTTTTTATGTTTGTTATATTTTAATATTTTGCTTTTGATGTTCAGTAAAAACCTTTATTTACGTTTATTTGTTATCTGATTGTTATTTTGTAAGAAACCCCTCTTAGATTACATGTAGGCCTACGTGCTCATATATTGTACAGTATATGATATAGGCGGAGGGTGGTGGGGCCACATCAATATTTCTTCAGGGGGTCCCAATCTTCTAGCTACAGCCCTGTTCAGGAATAATCAATAATAATAATATTTAATACATTTGGACTTAAAAATGATTAGACAACTGTATCAAATAACTACTGGCATACACATAACACATTAACAATTTATATTTTTAAATCAGTTAAATGATTGATAGGCTGCATAAATTAGGTCAGCCGGAACCGAGAACACTTCCTATAACACCAGATGTACTCGTTACATCAGAAGAATCTACGCTAATATTAGTCTCTCTGTTTAACCCGAGGTTTACCGTAGTCAGTCGGATCTGGGCCGTAGGAACTGGATTAAATATTTAAACTGGTTCAATCCCAGTCTAGTTTATGACCTGTATATCTGCCTGAATCATAATCATGCGCTCTTCACTGTTGGCCAGTTCTCCCAGACTGCGCCTGGTTTCTCCTAAGGATTTTCTTTTCTCCATTTTTGTCACCTGATGGAGTTTGGGTTCCTTGCCGCTGTCACCTCTGGCTTGCTTATTTTGGGACATTTGATATTCAACAATGATTTGCTGAATGCTGAACTTACTCTGTCTTGCTTAGTTGGAGACCTCTACTGTTCGGCAATTTTTAGATAGATAGATAGATAGATAGATAGATAGATAGATGAAATGCACTAAATTTGTAACTAAATCAACAATAAACTGACTCAATCTAAACAATGACACTATTTTCTTCTAGAGCTACTGTACAGGCGAAACAAACTTTGTTGTATTATCCAGAATATCCAGAAACAACTCATATTTAATTTTGATCATCATTAGTGTTTTTTTCTACATAAAAAGTAATATTTCTTATGCACGCTAATGGTGTAGTTGAGGAATTTTGCAGTAAATAGGTTAAAAAATACTTCATATCCCCAAAACACAGCATAAATGTATAGATGAGAAGTGATCAGGAAAAAAGATGTATAATTTGTATTAATAAAATGTATATTTTCAATAGAGTTGCTCTATAAATGTTTGGAGTCATATTGACCCCCAAACAGGAAATGAGCACAACACGAGGGTTAAATCCATATGCAGTCAGCGTTATTTCTCTGAATAGGTTGTGAAGCGTGTATATTATTTCCTGATGACTTTTGGTTGACCAACATCCACTAGAGAAAGCCTTAAAAAGCCACAGGTCAACTCAAATTCTATGGCTTATGTGTCTTTTGCATAATAGGGAAACCAGATGTCCCCAATTTCCAGGGACAGTCCTGGTTTTTGTTGTTCTGTCCCCAGAAATGTCCCCGTTTTACAGCTAGTTCAAAATAACATGCAAAAACATTGCAAAAAAGCCTGTTGATTATTGGAGCAATCGTGTAGTAATTATGTTCACCAACAGAGGGGGCTGTGCAGCTACACTGCTACACTTGTTCACAGCAAAAAAAAATAAAAAATACACATTTAAATGTGTTTGTGTTAAATGTGTTTGTGTTTAAATGTGTTAAATGTGTCTAAAATGCAAAATAATAGTTACAAATAGTTAAGAAAAAATTGTAATGAGCTTGAAGTAGGCTATAAACAGCTTGCGAAAATGAAAACATCAATTCCAATAATAAATGTTAAAAATGTTTGTTAAATGCAGTTTAATTTATCTTTTCTTCTTTTATTTATGTTGTTTTATTTTGGTAATGTGCTTTTGTAAAGTCATATATTTGTTATAACAATAGGCATATTGTTTTGAACTGCTTTTACAATGGTTATAAGTTTACTATTTTGCCTAATAGTGTAATCATTTTTTGGTGAATTGTATTAAAACCAGAACAAAAATCCTAATTATCAAACTAAATCATAATAATTATTAAAAACAAAAACATTCAAAAATGTATTGTCCTTGTTTTTTAATTAATAGACAATAACAAATGAGATTTCTGTGATATTTTGACCACTCAAATAGGAAATGTCCCCAGTTTCTGTTTCAGCAATCTGGTTACATTATTGTATAATGTTGAACTCAACGGTGGACGAAGTACACAAATCAAGTACTTGAGTAAAAGTACAGATACGTATATTAAATTATTACTCAAATGAAAGTATTTAAGTACAAAAGTACTTGATTTTTAATGTACTTAATTAAAAAGTACTGACTGATGAATGTTTATTTTGTAATTTTATATTGGCCACTAATATAATTTAATTTTATATTATATATTCTATATAATCTTATTGCTCAAAATAATTATGAATAATTATCAGATAGCCAGCACTAGTCAGTATGGAAGATTAGTGGATGCAGATACACAATATGTAATGTGTGTTGACAAACAATATAAAAACAGATGAAACAAATACATAACATTTTAAGAAATTGCTACAGTCAAGTCAAGTCAAGTCAAATTTATTTATATAGCGCTTTTTACAATTGGTAATTGTTTCAAAGCAGCTTTACATATTAGAAGCACAGAAAAAAGGGAAGTGGTTAAAAATAAGTTGTACAAACAAGCGTGGTAATATGTAACATATACAAGATGGTGCTACATTAAGCCAATGTCGGCTGACTCCCAGGGGTGGAAAAAACCCCCTAGGAGAAAAACCCAGCGTGCTAACACTGGGAAAAAAGTCCTAGGAGGGAAAAAACCCCTTGGAAGATATATATAATATATGTAAATGGATATGGAGATCAAAATCTGAATTATACATTTTTATTATAGAGATTAAAAATAGATTATATATAAATATATGTAAGCGGATACGGAGATTTAAAAATCTGAATTATAGATGCAGCCAGAACTGGATCTATAGGCCCATTGTCTCCTGGGCTACGTTGTAGTCAGGTCCAGACACAGGTTCTCCATCTGATCTGGATACGGCCTGGATCCAGCACCCGGCAAACCTCAGGATAAGCAGAGAGACAGATATTAGCGTAGATGCCATTCTTATTCTGATGTACAGGTATATCTAGTGTTATAGGAAATGTTCTCGGTTCCGGCCGACCTAATTATTGCAGCGTAACAATCCTTTAACGGATTTGAAAATTGTTAATGTATTGATAATGTGTTATGTGTATGCAAGAGCAAAGAGATGTGTTTTTAGTCTAGATTTAAACTGACAGAGTGTGTCTGCTTCCCGAACAATGCTAGGAAGATTGTTCCAGAGTTTAGGTGCTAAATAGGAAAAGGATCTGCCGCCTTCAGTTGATTTTGATATTCTGGGTATTATCAACTGGCCTGAATTCTGAGATCGCAATAGACGTGAAGGACTATAATGCACCAAGAGCTCGCTTAGATATTGGGGAGCTAAACCATTTAGAGCTTTATAAGTAAGTAGCAAGATTTTAAAATCTATACGATGTTTAATAGGGAGCCAATGTAATGTTGACAGAACTGGGCTAATATGGTCATACTTTCTGGTTCTAGTAAGAACTCTAGCTGCCGCATTTTGGACCAACTGTAGTCTGTTTAAAAGCCGAGCAGAACAACCACCCAGTAGAGCGTTACAATAATCTAGTCTTGAGGTCATGAATGCATGAACCAACTGTTCCGCATTTGTCATTGAGAGCATATGTCGTAATTTAGATATATTTTTTAGATGGAAGAAGGCGGTTTTACAGATACTAGAAACATGACTTTCAAATGAAAGATTGGTATCGAAGAGCACACCCAGGTTCCTAACTGAGGACGAAGGTTTAATGGAGCACCCGTCAAGTGTTAGAGAGTATTCAAGGTTTTTTCGTGAGGAAGTTTTTGGTCCAAAGATTAGGATATCAGTTTTTTCTGAATTTAATAATAAGAAATTTCTTGTCATCCAGTTTTTAATGTCAGCTATGCATTCTGTTAGTTTTGTGAATTTGTAGGTTTCGTCAGGGCGCGAGGAAATATAGAGCTGAGTATCGTCAGCGTAGCAGTGAAAACTAACACCATGCTTCCTAATTATCTCTCCTAAGGGCAGCATGTACAGAGTGAAAAGCAACGGTCCTAGTACTGAGCCTTGTGGTACTCCATATTGAACTTGTGATCGATACGACATCTCTTCATTAACTACTACAGACTGATAACGGTCAGATAAGTAAGATTTGAACCATGCCAAAGCAATTCCACTAATGCCAATATAGTTTTCAAGTCTTTTTAAAAGAATGTTGTGATCGATAGTGTCAAAAGCAGCACTGAGATCTAATAACGCTAATAGAGAAATACAGCCACGAATCGGATGATAAGAGTAGATTGTTTGTAACTCTAACGAGAGCAGTCTCAGTACTATGGTATGGTCTAAATCCTGACTGGAAATCCTCACAGATTCCATTTCTTTCTAAAAAGGAGCACAGTTGTGTTGAAACTGCCTTTTCTAGTATCTTTGACAGAAAAGGTAGATTCGAGATTGGCCTGTAATTTACTAAATCTCTCGGATCTAGTTGAGGTTTTTTAATAAGAGGTTTAATAATAGCCTGCTTAAAAGTTTTTGGCACGTATCCTAGTGCTAACGATGAATTAATTATATCAAGAAGTGGACCTACGACCTCTGGAAGCATTTCTTTCAGTAGTTTAGTCGGCATTGGGTCTAACATACATGTTGTTGATTTTGATGATTTGATAAGTTTAGATAATTCTTCCTCTCCTATAGCGGCGAATGATTCTAGTTTTACCTCAGGGACACTACAGTGCACTGTCTGAAGCGAAACTGTAGACGGTTGCATGTTTTTAATTTTCTCTCTAATATTATCAATCTTGCAAGTAAAGAAGTTCATAAAGTCATTACTGCTGTGCTCTATGGAAACGTCAGCAGTTGAATCTCTGTTTCTAGTTAATTTAGCCACTGTGTCAAATAAGTACCTAGGATTATGTTTGTTTTCTATTAAGAGATTTGAAAAATAAGTAGATCTAGCATTTCTTATAGCCGTTCTGTACTCAATCATTTTTTCTTTCCACGAAAGGCGAAAAACTTCTAGTTTTGTTTTCTTCCAACTACGTTCAGTTTTTCTCACAGCTCATTTTAGAGCCCGAGTGTGCTCATCATACCACGGCGTTGGATTAGTTTCCTTAATCTTCTTTAGACGTAAAGGAGCGACTGCATCTAATGTGCTGGAAAAGAGAGAGCCAATAGTTTCTGTTGCAGCATCGAGTTCTTCTAAGTTGTCAGGTATACTAAGGCGATGAAACTGCTCGGGGAGATTATTTATAAAGCAATCTTTAGTGGTAGAAGTGATGGTTCTACCATATTTATGGCTGGGTGGTGGTTTTGTAGCCTTGGCTAACTGTATTATACACGACACTAAATAATGATCTGATATATCATCGCTCTGCTGTAGAATTTCAACAGCATCAATATCAATTCCATGCGACAGTATTAGATCTAAGGTATGATTACGACGATGAGTGGGTCCTGACACGTGTTGTCTAACTCCAATAGAGTTTAAAATGTCTGCAAATGCCAATCCAAATGCGTCTTTATTATTATCTACATGGATATTAAAATCACCAACAACAAGGACTTTATCCGCAGCCAGTACTAACTCTGATAGAAAATCAGCAAATTCTTTGATAAAGTCAGTATGGTGCCCTGGTGGCCTGTATACAGTAGCCAGCACAAATGTCAACTTACATAATGTTACATAAAGCACCATCACTTCAAAGGAATTATATTTGAAATTCTTTTGAATGATTCTGAATATATTACTATAAATTACAGCAACACCTCCCCCTTTGCCTTTCTGTCGAGGATTGTGTCGATAGTCATAACCTTGAGGACTAGACTCATTTAAAATAATGTAATCGTCTGGTTTTAGCCAGGTTTCTGTCAAACACAGCAAGTCTAGTTTATTTTCTGTGATAATTTCATTTACAATAAGTGCTTTTGAAGAAATAGATCTAATATTCAGTAGCCCAAGCTTTATCATTTGTTTATCTAATTTATCTGTGATTTTCATTTTTTGAACATCAATTAAATTTTTACCCTTAAAAGGTTTCGGAAGTTTTTTGTATTTACTAGTTCGAGGTACAGACACAGTCTCTATGTGATAATATCTAGGTGAAAGAGTTTCTATGTGCTGTGAATTATTTGAGTTCTGTGACGTGAGGCGGCTAGCAGACGGTCGGTTTAGCCAGTTTGTCTGCGTCCTGATCTGGGCCCTGGTTTGTCATGTTTCAGCTCTAAGACTATTTGCCAAATTTCTAGACAGAAGAGCAGCACCATCCCGGGAGGGATGAATACCATCTCTTTTCAACAGATCAGGTCTGCCCCAAAAGCTTTTCCAATTGTCTATGAAACCTGTATTATTCTGCGGACACCACTTAGACAGCCAGCCATTGAGTGATGATAACCTGCTAACTATCTCATCACTCCAACGAACAGGAAGAGGGCCAGAACAAATTACTTCTGCTGACATTGAATTTGCGAGTTCACACACCTCTTTAATGTTAATTTTAGTGATCTCCGACTGGCGAAGTCGAACATCATTTGTGCCGACGTGGATAATGATTTTAGAATATTTACGTTTAGCATTAGCCAGCACTTTTAAATTTGCTTTGATGTCAGGTGCTCTGGCCCCCGGCAAACATGTGACTATGGTGGCTGGTGTCTCTATTTTCACGTTCCGTGTAATAGAATCGCCAATAACTAGGGCACTTTCAACAGGATTCTCAGTGGGTGCGTCACTGAGTGGGGAGAACCTGTTTGATGTTCTAATCGGAACGGAAGAGTGGTGTTTGTTCTTGCCATTATGCCGCCTCACAGTCACCCAGTTAGCCTGCTGCGTGGCTTCTACAACCGGAACCGAATGTGCAGTGTTTACTAGGCTAGTCGCATCCAAAGCAGTATCTAAGGCCCTTTCATTCTCACTATCCTCAATTAAAGTTTGGATGCGTGTCTCTAATTCTGAGATTCTCTCTGTCAGCCTGACAATATCCCTGCATTTATCACATGTGTAAGTCTCACTGCTGACAGAAAGAGCTAAGCTGTACATGTTGCATTTAATACACATGATAATCGTCGGACATGACTGACCGTGTTTTTGTAGAGTAGTCTGTCCGTCGCCGTCCGAAAAGCTGCATCGCACACGGGACACGGGACTCGCTAGATGTCTCGGTCGCTTGCCGGTGCCTGGGGCAAGGGTGATGTGCGGGACGCTGTACCTCACGGTGGATCGATGAATGCCGGGCAGCAACGTCTCCACAGCTTCCCGGTCTGGCGAGGACAGATCAGAATAACATACATCGGATAAATCCGCCATTAGATCGACAAGGAAGGTTAGTTTAGAGGAAAAAAATAGACGGTAGCTAGCGGGCTATGGCTAACACTAGGTGATTACGCTGGTAGATTACTAGTAATAAATCGTTCCGTTTAGTAATACTATGCAATAGGTTAAGTAATCTAGTGAAAAATAAGAAAGTTATATTATGTGAATAGGAATAAAGAGAAGGATTTAGGATAAACTCCACGAAGCTTCGAGCGTAGGTCAGACAGCAGGCAGGCAAAACACTGAGCAGAGAGGCAGACAGGAGCAATCGAGACAGACCTATCATCTTCCCTGCTGTGTACAGCAGCAGGGAAGATGAACATGAATGTGTTATTTTAATTTGTGTTTGAGCTGCACGATTCTGGATAAAATGCAAACAGTAACAGCGGTGGGCGATAAACTGGTAGACACGATTAACCGGCAGAAATTTGTCGACCGGTAGAGATTTTGGACTGTCGTCTCTGTTGCGGTTATGCTCACGTGAGGTTGCTGTGCTGCGCAGTCACAAAAGCTTATCGTTTGCTTGCATTTTTAAGCAACAAGTGTTTTTAAACCATTAAAGTGTAATTAGCATCAAAAGACAATCCAGCATATGCGCACGCTCTCTGAGGCTTGTTTCTCAGCGCTGTCTGAGAGATGCGCGACATAAAGCCGCTGCTCATAGAGCGCCTGAGGACTGAATAATGGATCGGATCCGGACAGTCTTAAAGGAACAGCATCCAAATTTACCTGCTGTCATTATTGATGCTAATCAAACAACAAAAAAGAGAGAAAATCTCTCCCTGCTTGCTTTTGTAACTTTAATAAGAATAAATGCAGATTTAATTTTCACGGTAAAGACTGTATTGTTTTTATACATTTGATTACTTTATACATTTTATGTAGTATTTCTAGTTTTTCAGGTGGGTCTATTTCATTGGTGTCTTTGGTCTTTTGGAGTTTGTTTTCTTTTCTCTTTATCACTGTTTATTAGTTTTTTTTGACTAATATAAATTTTTTTAATGATATTGATGTTCAGCATCCTTATTCTGTCATCAATCCCTGGATACAGATAAGAGAATACAACACATGTGTCTTTATTTGTTCTTCATGTGAGTAAGTGCTAAATCCCCACTTTTACAAAGATGCATTGTCGAGAACGACAGTAATTTAGACTCACGCAATCTATCATATGCATGCTGCTTGTGTGGATACAGTCATTGACTGCAGATGATGAGGTAATTTGATTAAATGTACTGGATATACGACATTTTGGCAGTTATAAATACATGCTTGATTTTAATATTATTTTAAGGTAGAATTAAATGAACTACTCAGCATTTTGTATGCGTACCCCCTTTTGTCACCTCACGTACCCCAGTTTGGGAACCACTGCTTTATACTAATGTTGGCGGAGTTTGAGAAACTCTTTCATACATCTGAATTCACTTTTGGTCACGGCAATCATGGCAAGAACAAAAGTCCTGCTTGTTGAGTGATTCTTCACCTGTACAACAAAAAAAAATTATGCATAAGAACAAGAAAAAAAAAACACTTCATGACTACTAAAACACTTACAAAAATGGTGTGGCCATCCCTCTCCCTATCACTTCTTCAGTGGTGAGGTTGAGGACGACACCTGGCCTGAGTCCAGAGCCCATGCCAACCAACAAACACCACAGAAGTGACCCAAACTCACCCTGGTTTTGTTTTCGTCGAGGGTTTCCAAAATCAGTCCACAAAATGAAAGATATTTTCAACAAAACCAAACTGTGTCCTCTGGAAGCTTCAGAGAGCTTTGTAACGTAGGGTAAAGGTACCTATTAGATCACCAAAATCTACATCGAGACATTTTTAGTGCACAGGATATTGGTTTCAGTGGAAGAAGTTATGTTAAAGTATTAATCCCTCACACAATAATATGTAATTTTATTTTAAATGACAAAAGCGTTTAAATTAAGATATCATTAAATGCATAAGGTTTGGCTGTACATTTTTGTACCCTTTAAGCACACCCTGCTGCCAATAAGCACACAACATGTTTTATTAAATTCTTGTTTATTTTAAAGCTGCAGTCCGCAACTTTTTTTGGTTAAAAATTATCCAAAATCAACTTTTGAACAAGTACATAACCAGCCAGTGTTCAAAACTATCTAATTATCTTGTCTCGATTCACAACAGTAAGCTTGTAATAATGTTTTATAATAAGAGCGAACTGGCGGATTTCCGCAGGAAATTCAAGCATGCAGCAGTTCCTCTGTGCGTCATTACGTCACATCCGTAAACAGAAAGGAATCCCGTCGAGAGGCTCAGTTATATCATGTGAGGAAGCTGCCGGTAGCGGCACGTTTATAGCCTTTTCTCACAGCAGCTGAAATAATTAAACTTATCATTTTGATGGCGGATTGTTATCCAGAAAGATCCAAATGACAATCATCAGTGACAACTGGAGATTCACCCGTAGTCAAAAAGCAAAAGACTTGGACTGTGGAGTGGCTACAGAAATTGAAATCTACAGGTAACACTAATACACACTAAATACACAGTCACGCAGTGCTGATGTTGTTAACATTAACAATTTGAGAACAATATAACAGTAATAATAATGTGCACGGTTTGGAATGATCAGAGCTAAGCGATCGTTAGATTTAATTATCATTGGCAGCGTGATTTATTGTAGGCCTAATGCTTTTTTCCTCAGTTGGTCAAAACAAAAGTGGCAGACATGTTACTTACTTGTTCAGATGATATTTTCCAGTGAAAATTCTTATATTGGTCATACCTTCGAGACGTAGAGTCTGTGATTCTGAAGTTCAGTATCCACACCGGTGCGGTGGCTGACAGCAAGCATTAGATTCATCCGCGCTGAGCCGAGGCACGTACAGATAACTGTTCCGCATATGACTGCAATTGCATGTTTTAAACAGAGATGGCGACAAAGAGGAAAAACTGCGGACAGCAGCTTTAAACAAACTTTTTAAAGAATTGTTTTATTTGAAGGTACAGAGTCAATCACAAAAAAAGAACACTAAAATCAAGCAACAAGGCATTATATATTCATAGTGAAGTGTCATTCAAACACATTGTAACATATATAGATCTAGTCCTTATTCATCTAAGTAACACGTTCAAAAATCAAATAATAGTAACGTAAGCTTTGACGCCTTTCGCTGTTCAAACAAATAGGGCTGGGCAACAAACTCAAGCTCCTCTTGTATCGAAATCCTTTGACATTTCTCTTTGAAAATTCTTGTGTTAGACTTCTAATTCATGACCGAAGTTTTGTTTTCCTCTATCCTCTGCACTTCCCTGTTTTTCATTATGTCATGCGTCAGGTCAGAGTTCACTCTTTCATCGTAAATCGTTGTGTACTTTACTGTTGTAAAGTTTTTAGTTTTTTTTAATCTCTACATGCAATTTAACATTTCAAACTAGCACAACTCAGTATTCCACCAGCCTGATTGTAAAACAAATGTGAATAAGTGAATACAGCTGTCCCACACCAATAACAACATAATATTTACACACACAGAAAATACTTACTTACAGACTGTGAACCACCAAGTCCTTCACGCCTTGGATGACACCTCCAGTTTATTACGAATACACTTTGGCTCAACAAAGGCAGAAAGTGTTACACAGCAGCGCTCAGTCCTCTCACCGGCAGCATCAAAAACTTCTAAAGGAGGCATTACAATCACTCATTCATGACAGCAAACTCTCTCAGCCTCTGTTGGTATAGCTTCACATGTCCCGCATGAGCACCACCACGTTACAGGTTACGAGAGATTAGAGGTTATTGATTTGAAATATGGATATTTTTCTTACACAAGCGCATTGCTTCGCTTCAGAAGGCCTTTATTAACCCCCTGGAGCTGTGTGGACTTCTTTTATAATGGATGGGTGCAATTATTTGGACTTCAAATTTTGGGGCATCCATCCACTCCCATTATAATGCATGGGCATTATTTAATATATACTGAATGTATTCGTCTGAAAGAAGAATGTCATATACACCATTGATAGCTTGAGGGTGAGTAAATCATGGGGTAATTTTCATTTTTGGGGGAACTATCCCTTTCAGTTAGGACGCTTTCATAAATAATATAAAAAGATTTTATTTATCAATTAACAATACAGGTTTTATACAGGTTTTGTAATGAAAACTAGTCCAAAATTAAGAAACTCTTAAAAAACAGTAAACACTGAGTTTACATGAGATTAATTTAAAATACTTAATTTATTATTCCAGTATCCACATATGATACTAAATCCCACGGAAAAAAAGTTTCTATTTGTAACGTGCCGTCTTTGAATTATAAACAAAACAAACATTCGCTGAATTAAAGGTTAGCCAATACCAACATATTTACAGAAAACAGTTGACAATGAATAGAAAGGACCAATAAGAGCAAAACTTATCAAGCATTCAAGAATATCAAGAAGTTAGTCCGACATATAACGAGGGCAGGGGCTCCTGCAGGATTTTATCTCAGGGTACACACAGAACTAGCACCCGATTAAATCAATCATTGAGTTGTAACGATCTAATGCTGTACAAATCGAGTGATCGACTCTCTTTCACTTAGAAAATCTCATGCATGTAACTGCACTCTGATGTGCTTGTGTTGCTTTGTTCATTTTTTGTTTTGTTTTGTTTTTTTGTTATCTCTGAGCAAGCTTTGTCCCAAACTTGATACTTTTTGAATAAAAATAAAAAACAACATTTATTCAAAATAGAAATATTTTCTAACAATATAAATCTTTATTATCCCTTTTTATCAATTTAACACATCCATGCTGAATAAAAGTATTAATTTCTTTCAAAAAGAAAAAAAGAAAAAAAAATGACTGACCCCAAACTTTAGGAAAAAATTAAATAAATGCTGTGATTTTACTTTTTATTCATCAAAGAATCCTGAAAAATCACAGGTATATATAAAAAAAAGAACAGGGAATCTGTTTTTTTTTTTGTCGGGAAATTGTTGTCACGTTGTGCCACATCCAGTGTAGACAATATCACTGATTAAAATGGATTCTATTATCTTATGACACGTCGTGCCGTTCGCGTCCGCTGTTGCAGGTAAGACACACTGGCTTTGCATTCACAAAACTAGGTAAGAACGCAAAGTTGTCTTTCCATTCTTCTTTGTATGCCCAAACTTTGCTCTTTAGTCTCTTTGATAGTACACATTTATAATTCACAATATGGACAGTGGAAATGAAACAGTTCGTTAAGAGCATGACTCAAACATGCCATTAATGGGCTTATTCAAGTCCTCTTTTATTTCTTGAGTTATTTTTATTCATTCCTCATCTCCCACATTTATCCAGTGTAAAACCCGGACGTCGCCACACAAATGTGGCTTTTTGTTAATGACTGTACAGGATTTAACACAATACCAGTTACAAAAGACACTGGAACAGTCTGACACAGGCAATTCTAGTTGCATTTTTCATCAATTAATTTCTTAAATTATCATACTGTGTTCTGGCCCGCCATCTAGTGGTGAAATTTTTTTTTTTGGCCCGATGCCAAACTTACTTGCCGACCCCTGCTCGTCAGTCTGTTCTGATTCATCAACACAGTTCCACTGATGATCCATAGACAACCCTAAACCCAGGATAGAGCGGTTGAGTGAATGTGGTCTGGACTGTGTGGATGAGGCTCATTGTGTCTCCAGAGACGCTGTAGAAGGACAGAGTTCCTGCACTGTGATCCACATACACTTCCTATTCTACTGCTGATGATGGTGTTTACAGGCAGTTTAGTCCCTCTGTTATTGTGTGTGAATACACAACTGTCAGTAGAGCAGAACAAACTCCAGGACTGATCATTAGCTCCAAACTCAGACTCATTACCCCGTCCCTTCCTCCTGATGCTCTTATATGACACTGATATAGACACAACAACTCCACTCCACTCAACCTCCCAGTAACAGCGTCCACACACACTCTCTCTACACAACACCTGAGGATGATGATCAAATCTGACTGGATGATCAGGATACGACTGATCTGTGACAGTGCCAGTAATCACTGTGTTCCTCTGAGACAGACGGAGGCGTTTATTCACTGTGTTCAGATCCAGAGTGAGCCGATGGGAATCTGATGGAGATAAAACACATCACAATCAGGAATTATCAGTCTATCATATCTTTTAATCTACACTGTAAAAATGATTTTTGCTGCTTAAAGTAGTTAAAAGTAAAAAAAAAAAAAAAAAAAAAAAAAAAATGGAGATACTCACAATCAGGTTTGTCTATCTAATTACACTGTAAAAATGTGTGCTTAAAACTTAATAAAAAAAAAAAAAAAATTTACAGTTTGTCCTAATTTTGTGTAATTCAGAAGCAGGTGGAAGCTAGTAATTTTAGATTATAAAGTTTTAAATACATTTTTTTTTCTTTCAAAAATGCATCGCTTCGAAGAAGGCCTTTATTAGCATATCATATGGATTATATTTATGATGAATGGATGCATTTTTGGGGCTTCAAACTCCCCCATTCACTACCATTACAAAGCATGGTAAAGCCAGTATATTTTTTAAATATATCTCCAATTGTGTTCGTCTGAAAGAAGATAGTCATAATCACCTAGGATGATTTGAGGGTGAGTAAATCATCGGATAATTTTCATTTTTGGGTGAACTATCCCTTTAAGTCCTAAGTTCAGATCTGACAAGTTAATTTAGGATATTTTCACATTTGTATTAGAGGAGCAAATCTTAACTTCATTTAGGATTCTTATCCTATCTTACAATATCACATCTTATCTGTAGTTAGGAAATCTTAAACTGCTCCATCGAGTTCAGCAATAGGTTGTTTGCACATGACGTCACGGGGAGGTCATTATTAAATGCTCTAATTTTGCTCTAATCGATCAAACCCAGAAACCACAAAGGAGCTTTTATCGTGTACCAAAAGTTGTTGTTCATCAGGGGGAAACTGCAAGAAACTGACTGAAAAGCACAGGGAAAAGTGGCTTATAATCCTGGGCCTGCAGTTGGGAGCCAAGTCGGATAATGAGTGTGTGTTGTGACCCCTTTGTCAAAAGTTAAAACAACTGGCATATGCAGCCGCTAATAAATAAGTAGTATGCCTCCATAGTTTGGTATTCTTTCATTTGTTTTCTGGAGTAGAAGGATGTCTGTGCTCAGTTGCATAAAGCACCTTAAGTACTAGTTTTCCTTAATATAGGAAAACATCTCAGGTTATGCATGTAACCATGGTTCCCTGAGAACAGGGAACGAGACTCTGCGCTGAAATTGCGCTATGGGGAACGTCACTCGTGACAGGTGCTCGAAATGCCAAGAATCACACAACTCCAATCCTATTGGCCGGCGACAGCCTATGACGTTGAACGGCGCGAACCGTGACATATAAAGGGAGCGCCTGAGGAAGCAGCCAACATCTTCTTGTCTTTGAGGGACTGTTCCGCAGGCACCCCGAAGCATGGCAGGAAAGTGCAGAGTCTCGTTCCCTGTTCTCAGGGAACCATGGTTACATGCGTAACCTGAGACGTTCCCTTTCGCTGAAATTGCGCTATGGGTAACGATATACCCACGCCTCCATGCTGAAGGAGAGTGCATGCCCAAAGGTTCTGGACAAACGTCCGGCAGTTCCAGGGAAAAACCGGGAGCAACTCTCCAAGGCTGTCAGTGACAGCATTCCCTACGGCCAACAGCCAAAGTCGAGCCTAAAAGCGGCCTTTCTCAAAAAGCCTGCCAAGGCTGCTAAGGCATCTGAAACCAACAACTCGAAAGAAGTGGTCACTTAAAGGGAATGCGGCCAGGAAACCTATAGGAATCCTGGCCAGTCACTAGGGGGAAAACTTCACCCCTGATGCCACCAAGGAGGCCGTACCAATTTAGCAGAGCCAAACATAGTGAGGGCCAACCTTGTCTGATAACAGAATCTCCAATGCGCAAACTCCAAGAGGAAAGCAGGAAAGAGCGACTGCAAGGGGCAGTTAAGCAACTCAAACCCACACGCAGAGATGGGCATCTGGAGAGTGGAACTCAGCTAAGCACTATAAACCCTCGTATTGAGGGGAGTAAGACCACTCATCCTAGGATCTACTCAGCTTCTGAAAAGCGCTGAGGAGGCTGTGCGCTAGAGAACCCAGGTACCGGGGAGCACAAACCAGCCTGGGGGCCAGTCTGAACAGGAGACTTCATAGAAGTTCTACCAAGACCGGCTTAGGGAGCTAAGGCACAATTACACAGGCAACCCAGAGGGGAGTATGAAGCTCACCTATCAGACAGACCGTACTGTAGGCACATGACCAAGGAGGCAGACTAAAATAGGGGCCTACAACATGGCTATAAGTTCTAACAATGAACTGATAAACAACATGGACCCAACAACCAGGTGGTAATCAGGATGGCCCAGAAGGCCAGAGAACTGACAAACATGCTGCAAACATGACCAACCCAGTAATTAGGTAGCTGTGGGTGCCCACAAAAACAGCCCGTCCAACACAGACCAACGAGCAGTGTACTCGGTAAAAGCACCTTTCTACTCTTTAAGCAAGAGGAGTACAGCGTACGCCAACAAGTGCTAAAGAAGGGGCCTATAACCTCAGCAGACACGTGGCATCAGCTCGTGGCAGTGTTATCGAGGTTCAGGCTAGACAGACCGACTGCAAAGAGGTCATGAGCCAGCCTGAGCCTCGGCCAGCCGGTGACAAAAGTTTAGGGAAATAACCAGCATGCTACATAGGAGGCCTCTGAAGGCCTACCCATCGCACGCGGTGTCAAACAGCGGCCACTAAAGTTCTAGGAGCAAAAATAGAACCGAGAAATAGACAGGGTAGCTATTTAGCTCAACTAGAGCTAAAGGAAACCAAGAGGTGAACAAAGGCAACTTTCAGCGTGACACAAAGAAGGCCTGCGAAGGCCTACAATCCATAAACACGCAGCGTCAGCTAGTGTTACCCAAGACCCATTCATGGTGATACGTTCAAGACTAGGGTAAGCCCATATGCAGATACTTGAAAAACCCTCGGGTTTAAAAGAAGTACATACAACACACCAGAACTCAACGAAAGGCCTAACGTGGGGTCTATTCATGTAGAGGTGGGCATGGCCAAAGGCGGCGTAAGTCAAGAACATAACAAACCATGAAAAGATCCTAAAAACAGGACCAACCCAGCCTGGTCAGGCCTACTACTTTAGCACCATGTGGCGTCAGCCCGTGGTCATAACAGGACCCAAGCTCAAGGGGGCAGAACTAAACTTACACATTAAATGAGGAAGTTACTACCAAGTCTGAGCTTAAGCCTACACACTCCAACAGGCAATGTACCTCAGTACTAGGGCTGGGCGATATATCGCATGCGATTCTCACGCGCATTTCTTCAGTAAAGCCGGTTCCCCGATTACCGCTAAATCGCCATCACCTGCTTTAAAATGGAGCGCCTTTTAATAGACAGAGCCGTAGTTCACTGATAAGCCACGCAAAATCGGTTCATTATCGAAGTCGATTCATCTTCGATACTGAACGCGATTTTGCGTGGCTCGGCCAGATCCGGATCTGAGCGGGATACAGGATCTGAATGCAGCCGATCGCGCCCTCACCTCTGTAACGAATGTAGCGGTTCGTACAGTTATTAATCAATTTATGGATGAAATATGAATATAATAATTCATAAGGTTATGAATAAATTATGATTCATATATCGACCCAACGGGGAATTAAACATATATTGTGAATCAATTACAACGAATTATAATCAATTACATACATGATTAGTTCTGGTTTAATAATTATTTAGAGAAACTGTTCGTCCAGCAAACTAAGTCCCTCACCGAATATTATAAACGGAGTTATTCTCTGGCCATGAAAATAACTTGCTATTAGCATAAAGCGATCGAAAAACGTTAAAGTGACTTGGTCTTCAGTTGAAAGAACGAACAGAACAATCGAGCATGAATTAAGTGTTTAATATATGCAGCTATGACTGAGATTATACGTCTAAAATATATACAGAAGGTATACACATATATATACACAAGAGCGAAAATGAAGAAACCTAGACAGGGAAAGATAAGCATGCTATCAAAGAATGGCAAATTACACAGTTAAACCCTTTTGAGAGAGCCAGCACAGAAATCAGTTTAGACAAATTTCAGATAAATGATAATACTTGCTTATTGGTTCAAGTCCGTGAGTAGCAGTTTCAATGCGCTTGGCTTGGTTGGTCCTTTCCGAGAGGGTTTCTCCGGCGGGGTTTTTCAAACGAGGTTTAAACTGAAGAGTAACTTAGCCGATCCAGAGAGAGAGAGTCTAAGGAAGTGGTCTTCCGAGCTGCGCGCGTGGTTGGGAAGCGCGGTCACCTGAGGCGTCCGGAGAGACGTGCACGAGACGATAGGGAGAACACCGGGAGAACACCAAGAAATTGTGCGTCTTTGCTTTTATGACAGATAAGCTGACACACCTCCTTGAGGTGGGGTAGCCAATAACATGGGTGCAAAGTTGGCGGGAAAGCTTTCCCTTTGTTTCGCCTCACGACTTAATCTGCATGATTTATGATTATCAGATCAGATTTCGAAATGGAGTGCGTTCTTCACAGTATCATTAAACACAGAAAAATGCATTTGTCAGCTGTGTGACATATCTCAGTGAATAGCTCGTGTCCGGAGCTTTACGGAGAGATCAAACTCGGTACATCAGAAATGCCTATAAAAGAAGTTATGGTTTACAGACAGAATTCTATCATTAAAATGCACACTAGCACAAATACCCTCATTTAAACACTAGGAAACATGCATACGCTTTAAAATACAGGATGGGTTTACGTTGGCATAATTGTATCTTACATATACAGTCAAAAATGTATGTTTGTGTGTTTCTGTATGCGTCTGTGTGTGTGTTTTGTGTGTGTGCCCGTGTGTGTGGGTGTTGGAATGTGGATCTGGTCAGTCTCTGGGGGGGGGTGCTCCTTTTGAAGTCACCAAAGTGAGGAAGTTGCAGTTTTCTGTTTACCCTCACAGGTCCACAAACCTGCCGAAAGTCACAGTCGTCCGGGGCCGAGTTAGTGATTAACAAACAAAGTTCATCAGGTTAAAAGCGTTCTGAAAACTCCAAAGTTTATTGACTCTGAACGGATCCATCCAGACGTTACACCTCCTTGAACTTTACAACAACCGCCTTGACGGATGTACCAAAAAGCTCAGAAGGCGAGACCAGGGCATCGAGAAGAAAACGCTTTTCTCTCTCCCTGATGTCCGCGCAGTTGAGCCACAGATGTCGCTCCGTGGCCACCATAGCCGCCATAGATCGGCTGATTGAGGCAGCTGTCTGCTTGGTGGGCCTCAGAGCAAGATCTGCAGTCCAGCGCAACTCAGCCACCGCCACAGCGGACAGACCCTGACCCTGGTCAAGATCCTTGAGCAGATCAGCCTGGTACGCTTGCAACACAGTCATAGTGTGCAAGGCCGCACCAGCCTGACCCGCAGCGGCGTAAGCTCTGCCATTAAAACGTGACGTCACCCTTCAGCGCCTTGGATGGCAGGGCCGGAGCTTAAGAGGGGTCATGGGCTTGCCCGCTACCTCCTCCTCGGCCATCTCCTGCTCTCTGGGGCTATCAGCCAGCAGAGCACTCGCTCCTGGATCCGATGACGTCAGAGACAGGACATCATCGTCATCCAGGAGCGCATCCTCGTCAGTCACCTCGGCTTGAGAGATAGACACGCCCTTCTCAAATTCCTCGGCGAGCTCCACCTGAGAGCCCCATGATTTCAGCCACCGCTCTGCCTCAGCGCGAGCGGGGCCAGAACCACCGGGCAACGGTGTTGACACCTCTCCCCTCGAGAAGAGGGCCAGACGAGAACGGAGCGTCCTCATGGGCAGACGCTCACAATTAACACAGACAGCACCCTCAAGCACTGTCCGTGCGTGCTCCTCGCCCAGACACATAACGCACAGGTCGTGTGTGTCCTCAGGGATCAGCACAATTCCTGAAACGTTTTTCAGCCATGATAGAGACAATCTTACCGGAGTGGTGAGACAGGCACGAACAAAACAGTCCCGAAAAGACAAGAAGATGTTGGCTGCTTCCTCAGGCGCTCCCTTTATACGTCACAGTTCGCGCCGTTCAACGTCATAGGCTGTCGCCGACCAATAGGATTGGAGTTGTGTGATTCTTGGCATTTCAAGCACCTGTCACGAGTGACGTTATATCCCAATTCAGTAGAAAAATTGTTCCTCTTTATAATGTAATGATCATGTCCAACATACTGTATGTTGTGATTTTCTGTTTATACCTCTCTTGTAACAGTGTCTAAAACAGCATGTTTCCTCCATCTCGTTTATTCTGCTTTTCACTTCCTGCCCCCATCTGAATTTTGCACGTAATCAGTCACATGATTGCAAACATGCTATCAACTCTCAAGTCTGTTACCAAGCAACTAATTTAAGATTAAAATGGAGAATCAAAACAGGCGAGCTTTTAAAGAAGTTTTGATAAGCCTGATATAAAAGGCAAAGTCTATGACTGTATTTCATGACTCTGTCATTATTTATCAGTGTTATTTATCAGGCCTCCATTGACAGCAAGATAATTAACACTTTCAGATGACCAGAAAGCTATTTATAGCAGCCCGCTTGAATAAAAGAAATTTGCCTGTGAATGTCTTCCTTTTTTAAAGGGATAGTTCACCCAAAATTGAAAATTTGATGTTTATCTGCTTACCCCCAGCGCATCCAAGATTTAGGTGACTTTGTTTCTTCAGTAGAACACAAATGATGATTTTTAACTCCAAATGTTGCGGTCTGTCAGTCTTATAATGTGTGTCAATGGGAACTCCATCTGTAAGACTCAAAAAACATCCAACATTTGGATTTGTCTGTGCATGTTTTTTGACTCTTATAGACGAAGTTCCCATTGACACACATTATAAGACTGACAGACGGCAACGGTTGGAGTTAAAAATCATCATTTGTGTTCTACTGAAGAAACAAAGTCACCTACATCTTGGATGCGCTGGGGTAAGCAGATAAAAATCAAATTTTCATTTTTGGGTGAACTATCCCTTTAAGTCTTTTCTGTTCATTGACTCCATAAAACACATCAAGAGCTAAAACAAGCAAATACAATAGATTTGACAATCAAACAAAACAATTCGCTGTTATATGAAAAAATTACTGATTAAACAACATTTAGCATAAACAACCTCAATTTACTCATGAATCAAATTAGATCAACTGAATCAGCATAAACGATGGCAATGATATACAAAATATAAACACATAAAATTAACATTACTGACCTTGTGCCCGTATCAACCAGATACTAAACAATCAGCAACAAAAACAAAAACTACATGTACTAATTTCATTAAAACTCCTTTTTAACTCTGTGACCATGAATCATTGACATTAATTTGTCCATGTGCCAAATGCTTTTTCATCTTAAGTAACTTTTATAAAAGTTCATTAGAAAAACAAAACAAAAAAAACATTACTGGTGTTCATCTTGAGACAAAACAATGCCTGTGATATATTTTAAGATATTTCTTCTTTCAGTTAAAGGTGCTACAGAGGATGTTTTGTTTTATACATTTTTGCAATATTGAAACTGTCTTTACTAACTGATAAAAGACCATTTATTAGGTGCACTGAAAGGAATAATATTAATATACATCATCTGTGCACGAGGTAGGGCCTTAACCCTCTGGAGTCTGAGGCTGATTTGGGGCCTGTAGAACGTTTTGACATGCCTCTGACATTTGTGCTTTTTCATTGTTCATAAACATATAAATGCAAAAGTGTCATTACACTGTATTCAGCACAAGCTAGGCTACAATAATATGTGAGGAACATGTATGTACATGTTTGTGTTTTTGAAGGAATAATGTTTATGCGTGGTTATTGAAAAAACAAAAAACTTAAGTCACTGAAATAAGGCCAAAATAAGTATATTAAATCTGTGTTCCAAGACTTTTGGGTATTGGAGGTTGTAGACTAGAGTTTTTGCTTCAAAATCATGTAAAAATTATGCTGCCTACTCCTTCATATAAAACAATATATTGATTTAGTTTTTGTAAGACACTTTTTGCCAAGAAACACAGTATGCGTGGAGGCGTGAATCACCACTGAAAAATGGGCCATTCTCACCTGAGAAGACAAAAGAATTGGATAGTAATGAGCTGAAATGACTTGCATATTAATGAGGCATTTCAGTCAGGTAGGCTGTGAAAAAAACTTCTGTGATGTCTCAAGCTCACATGATATATGAAACATACAGAAAAATATTATTACAATATAAAGTAATGGTTTTATATTATACTTTAAAATATAATGTATTTCTGTGATGCAAAGAGTCTGAATATAGGCTTTTAGTTTAAAAGCATGCACATTTGGAGAAATATTGGATTCTCATATGCTTATGTCAATTTTCTATACAGAGAAGTTATATTTATTTAATATTCATTGTCATTACTATGAGCGCTGGTGTTTTCAATTCATCCTTGAAGTCGGAGGGCGCTCTCTGTGCATTTTTAGTCCACAAATTCATCTAAAAGAAGAAGAGGCTTTCCATGAATGGAGTTTCTAATCCATACTGCAGCTGGAGGGCGCTAAAGAAACAAAAACTCATCTAAAATTCATCTGTAGAAGAAAAGAAAACAGGAACTAACTGCATGTCTTCTAGAGCTCCCTAACCATGACTTTTACATCCAGATAAACACTTTTCAAGACAATAAATACACGATTGAGACGATGAATGCATGTATTGCCTCTGAATTTGCGTCTGAATAGCGCTCGCTCCGTGGGCGTGGCCGCATTAGCAGATAATGAGCTGAATCACGGACTTCTGACATGGCTCTCTTTTCATACAGATTACATAAACACAGAAGGTTTGTTTTCGATTTGACTTACATGATTTAAAACCTGACATCTTAATGTTTTTTTAGACATAAGTTTAACTTTTCTGTGATTAGTATTCACTAAGTTGAACGCCGGCGCGTTTTCAGACCTCAGAGTGTTAAAAACATCAGCCAATCGTTTACGCGATCATCGTGTAAACGATTGGCCCTCTGGCTTGTCAATCACTGCCATGACGTCCTTGTGAGAGACGTGCGCGGCTGCGCGCTCCAGTAACTTTCCAGTCGACGAAAAGATCCTTGTTCTTATGTGCGCTCAGCACCTTTGGTTTCTCAAAAAAGATCCTCTGTAGCACCTTTAAAACAGCTCAACATGCATTTTAGTCTAGGACAAGCCTTGTCTGTGAAACCAGGGGTAAGTGTTATTTTATGTGTTACTGAGGGAAAGACCTTTAAGTGTTAAATGTTTAGTTATTAAGAGAAAGACAGAGTGTGAATGTGTGTGTGAGAGTTTTTGTGAGTGTGTGTGTAGACATACATTTGCTCACTCCTGCTGTAATCCTGATCTCTCCTCCATGATCCACACTAGAAAACACACACAAAGTGACACAGTTAATCAGTAAACACTCTCTCTCTCTCTCTCTCTCTCTCTGAGCAGAGTTTCTGTTTTTTTTCTCTAAAACTTTCCTTTCTTTGTGATCATTTATAAGTGTTTTTGGAAGGAATTTTAAAGTTTCAGTTGTGTAGGAAAGACAGTCTTTTTTCAAGTTTATAAGTTGAGAACGCTGCCTGTCAGCATTTGCTGGCCAGGAGTCATCAACACCAGCAATGGCTTCAGATAAAGTGGCGTTTGAGCGACTCACGCAGACACGGAATTAAAATGGTGCCAGTGATGAATTGCTCGGTTGAAGAGTGTAGTCCGGCGGTTGGAAAGGCCGTCGGGTATGAGAGTATTATGTCAGCGGCACCAATCACCAATGAGTAGTGCTGTCATTAGTTTTCTCAATAGCCTAGAGAAAGTGAAATTAGCAGATACAAGCTAATTTTCCTTATGCAAGATTATTGTTTTGTGAAAAATAATATTAATGATATACAACTTATTTAATATGTAAAAAAGCTAAATTTAATTTCCAGTGTTTTGCATCATACACACAGACGCTAAAGCGCCCTCTAGTGCCTGTTCTTCTGGCGTCAATAGAATGACTCGCTTCAAGAGTCTGCCTAAATGACATTGATTAATTTTCATTTGTTAAATTACTATTATTATTATTTTTACATTTATATTTTAATTTAAACATTACATGTTTAAAAACTTATAGCCACATGTTTAGCGCTCTAACATTAGAGTTACCGCTTGTGGTCTCAATCCCGTCATTTTGCTTTTTACTCTGTTTTATATGTAAAGGCAAAAATTTACTGTGATTTTTCGTCTGGCTCTGTTATGTTTTATATTGTTTTATATTGAGAAATTGTTTGGGATTAGGAGTCACTTTATAGTATGTATGCTTTCAATGAAAATATACAACATTTGTTAGATGACAAAATTATACCCCGTTTGATTTTAATGAAGAAAATTCCCATACCCTTTGCCTCATGGAGGTTTGACTGAAATATTTCTCAATTCTCATTGAAAGCAATGCATTACGGCCGAGTCGCTGGACATTAACGCTTTATGTGGCTTGATCCTACTAAAACGACAACCAGGGAAAATATTTTCTCGCACATTTTCTTGTCATCACGCATCTAAGGCTAAGACAATGGCAACGTAAACAAAGTGGAAGGAAAATGTTTTTTATGTTAAGCGTTTATAACGGTTTTCTATAATGCTAAACGTTGAAAGCGCGTGCTTATATTCGGCCTGACCTGCTTGTCTGCACATCTTTAGGGTCATTTAATATCAGTGTCTTAATGCATTGCGTTTTCTTCATAACTGTGTTTTATTTCAAGGAAAATGCTTAACATGTTATTAATTGTGTTCATATTGGCTGCTTCTAAGGTGTAGTGAATTTGCTCCTCCAATATCATTAACATTAAGCGCTTATTTTTCATGTTAAGCGCTTGAATGTCCCGCTTTGTTGCCAGTATAGAATTCACTGGGACATGCGGCAGTATCGGACCACTCGTGAGTGAGAATGGAGTGGAAATCAAGTCAAGTAGGGCCTATTATCATGTTTCAGAGACATGGCTCTCGAAAGTGTGAGAGAAACAACAATTTTTACAAAATAAAACTTGTAAATTGACATTTCTTCAACTTTAATCTGTCATTTTTTATTTTTGGTTTATAATGATGCAAAACAAAATAAAAAAAATCTGAAAAGAAGTCAATATTTATTTTGGCACGTGAAATTTGTGTATTCGGTTTTATAAATTTTGGTATTCACCATAAGCATTTAAAAATAAAACAATTTTTGCAATAAAACATTTTTCGTTTTTTCTTGGTCAACTCACACTCTGGAGGGATCATTTGACTTTTATTAATAAAGATTGTGGTCATAACAGGGTCACAGGCAGAGTATAACGGGACAGGCAGAGTGGTCAGATAACAGGCAGTAGGTCAGTACAGGCAGATATCACTCACAGATCAAGGTAACAGGCGGGGGTCAAAGGCAGGCAGCAGAGGATCAGTAACGGGTAACAACAGGATCAGCAACAGGTAGTCAGACAAGATATATAATTACAACGTATCCAAGGAAGGATGTTACTGTTTTGTGGAACTCACATTTTTCTGCTTTGGCGTATAACTGGTATTGAATTAATCTTTGCAGGACCTGTCTGATCTGTTGGATATGTTCCTCCATATTATCAGAATAAGTCAGTATGTCGTCAATGTAGACGATGACTCAATGTATTGAGCCTCCGTGAAATTTAAAATCAATACATTGTTTTATGTGTCTGAGTAGGCAGAATGGGTAGAGTTCCAAAAACTTACTCAAGTAAACGTACAAGTACTTATAGAAATATTTACTCAAAGTAAAAGTGAAGTAATAATCAAAGTTACTTGATAAGAGTAAAAAAGTATCCAATAAAAATCTTACTCAAGACTCGTTACTAGATAAATATATATATATATATACATATACATATATATACACACACATACATATACACACACACATCTGTAACCCGAATGTATCGTTACTATATTAATAACGTAAAGCTAACGTTACTTTTAAAGAAGAGAGAAAACTCTTTACATGTGCTCGCGCTCAATCTGAACTTGAACAACAATATAAATACACATTGACGGATCTTCTTCGGTCTGTTCTCCAAAATGTAATCAAATGTTATTTCAGCAGGCGCGTGAACTGCTTAACTGTGTCAACGCAAAGCGTTATTTCAGCGGAACAGGTGCTGGCGCCGCCATTGCGCAATAGTTTTTAAATTAATTTAAATTAAGATATATGCCCATAAAAACGGTAAAGAAATACTACATACTTTTGTTATAGTGACGTATATCTGTAAAATGTCGGCTATTGGCTGCATATGAAGTAAAATCAAATGAAATCGATAGGCCTACCTGTGGAATTGTTCACAGACGGCATACGCAGCTACTAATAAAGTTTCATCGCTGGCAAAGAACTGTATGCATTTGCAGATTGCTTTTAATTGCTGTAGGTCCAATGCCACTTCATCCGTCCGAGTGAGAAACCGCTTCAGACGATTCACGCTTGCAGGAACTCAACAAATCATTCAAACTGTTCGTGAATCAATTTAGACAGCTTTACCAACTTTTGTCAAGTTTTGAACAGAATCGATCAAAAGAGTGATTATTTGTGAAGGGGCATCGTTCATGAAAAAAGAGACTGAAAAACTACGCATTTCTTAAATTTACAGTATTGAATTAAAATAAAGTAACAGGGAACGTTGCCCATGTAGCAAGTAAAAGTACAGATTTTTCTTACAAATGTACTCAGTTAAAGTAAAAGTACATACATTTGAATCTACTCTAAAAAGTACAAATTTTCCAAAAAACTACTCAAGTACATGTAACGAAGTAAATGTACTTTGTTACTACCCACCTCTGGTAGGCAGAATGATTTTAACATAACTTTGAAGCAAAAATTCTGGACTAAGATATACAGTTCCCAAAAGTCTTGTGAAAAAAATATATAGTATGTGTTCTGAGGCCTTATTTCAGTGACTTTTTAAAAAAAAAAACATGCATATAATACATAATTCTCTCAAAAAGTACATACTTCACATATTATTGAAGCCTACTTTTGCTGAATACAGTTAATGAGACTTTTTCATTAATATGTTTATAAGCACTGAAAGCATTGTCAGGGCATTCAAAACTTCTCCAGGGCCCCAAATTAGCCTCAGACCCCAGAGGGTTAATGCTTTTTTCAAATAAGGATTTTTTTTTTTTTTTTTTTTTTTTTTTTTTACACAAAGCATTGATTCCCTTCCGGGAAAAACTCCAATCACTTCCATTATAAAGCTTGGATGAGCCAGGATAATTTTAATATAACTCTGACTGTGTTTAGCTTAAAGAACTAAGTCATATACACCAAGAAAGGCTTGAGGGTGAATAAATGATGGGGTAATTTTCGTTTTAGGGCGAACTATCCAATGTATCCAATCCAACTTTTTGTGCACCTGTTAGTCTCCTATGCTGTTTACATTGTATAGACAGTGCAGGCTTCTGTGTACTACGGGTGAACTAACCCTTTAACTGTTTAACACTCTGAGGTCTAAAAACGCGCCGGCGCGTTTTGCAGTTTTTTTTTCACATTGCAGCAAAACAGACTTAAAATACTCCGTCATTTTTTATCATAGAGACATAAGTAATATATCAAATGAAACTATAGAATGTCTTCTTTTTTTTGTGTACACTCACAATCAAAATAAAACTTTGTGCTTTTTAAAAATAAATAAAATATACAGGGTGTGCTGTCCTGCCATCTCCGTCTCTGCAAACATCATTCTAAAACGTCACTAAAAGTAACTAAAATAGACGGCTTATACATGCTACATGGACATGAGAGATATGTCTTTGCAAAGCTTTAAGTGTCTACTTTTAAACGAAACAAATATACAGCATGCTTGTATACCTGTTACTTTCCTGTCAGTTATGCATAGGTAATGGTATGAGAGTAGTATCTTATATGCTAATAATAACAGGGTTTTTTTTTTTTTTTTACAATTTGTTTTTTTAGGAATGTGGATCCATCACTCTCGCATTCACCTGCAATTCCCACTAAGAGGGCACCCAGCAACACAGGCGGAAATGAGAAAGAGTAAGTACATGTTCACCCACTATATGGTAGGCCTATGTACACTACCGTTCAATAGTTTGAAATCGGTATGATTTTTCATGTTTTTAAAATAAGTTTCGTCTGCTCACCAAGGCTACATACATTTATTCAATTAAAAATACAGTAAAAACAGTAATATTGTGAAATATTATTCCAATTTAAAATAACTGTGTACTATTTAGTCTACAGTGTCACATGATCCTTCAGAAATCATTCTAATATGAGGATTTGCTACTCAAGAGACATTTATTGTTTACAATTGTTCAGAAATGTTTCTTGAGCTGCAAATCAGCATATTAGAATGATTTCTGAAGGATCATGTGACACTGAAGACTGGAGTAATGATGGTGAATATTCAGCTTTGACATCACAAGAATAAATGACTTTGTGAAATATATTTAAATAGTACACAGTTATTTTAAATTGGAATAATATTTCACAATATTCCTGTTTTTACTGTATTTTTAATTAAATAAATGTAGCCTTGGTGAGCAGACGAAACGTATTTTAAAAACATTAAAAATCTTAGTGATCCCAAACTTTTGAACGGTAGTGTATGTATATATGTGTCTGTATGGCTTTCTTTCTTATGCGTGCACAATATTAGCATTAGTGCTTGGTAATGTTAATATATACAATAATAAACATTATATTAGTATTAGTTATTGATGATGCAAATAGTATAGCTCCTTGTGTAATAACCATCTCACTGTTTTTTTTTCTCCAGCTATAGCCCTAATGAGAGTGCTCCAAAACCCCTTGCAAAAAAGGCCAAGAAAAACATTCAGACAAGCAACAGGCATTCAGCTCTGTCATGGAAAACAGATAATGACACTGACATGGTTCCACAGACTCTGAGATTCCTACCTGCACGGGAACCTGGACCACAGCTGCGTCCTGCTGATGAACACACTCCTAAGAGTCTCTTCAAAATGTTCAAAATGCAAGGAATAATGCCACCGCTGGTCGTCGGAACTGCATGCTTTGCAAAGTACAGCTTGGTAAAAGGCAAGACACACCTTGGAAATGCCAGGCATGTGACATTTTCTTGTGTCTTCAGTTGAAAAGGAACTGTTTTCAAAAATGGCACACAGATGTGTGACTGTTCAGATTCTCTGTTCACCACCTCTCACTGACCATTGGGCTGCAAAGATTATCTATATGTGATCAAGCAGGTTATGTATAGGGTGTAAAAGTGGGCTTTTTTTATAAACCTTACCTTTATTTGCCTGTATACACAAAATGTGCCTTTGACCCTAGTTTATATGTGGATTATATTGTTAACTTTATTTTAAATAAAAAAGAAAAAAAAACAATGATATGTCTTGTCTTTGCATTTTCTTAGTTGACTCAGTCACATTCCTGACTGAATGGCTCATTATGCGGCTCATTAGGGGCAGGGTCTTAATCTCCCCAGGTGTAAATCACTTCATTATTCATGAAGAGTCACACCTCTTCGCATATGGCCTACCTAAACAAAAAGTGTCTTAGAAATTTAAAATCAATACAATGTTTTATGTGTCAGAGTAGGGAGGATCATTTCCACATCATTTTGAAGCAAAAACTCTACACTAAAATATACAATTCTCAAAAGTCTTGTGAAAAAACATTTAGTATGCATTTTGAGGTATTGTTTCAGTTACTTTTTTTTTTTTTTTTTTCAATAACCACGCATAAACATTATTCCTTTAAAAACACAAACATGTACATACATGTTCCTCACATATTATGGTAGCCTAGTTTGTGCTGAATACAGTGTAATGACACTTTTGTCATTAATATGTTTATAATCAACTGATAAAAGCACAAATGTCAGAGCATGTCAAAACTTCTCCAGGGCCCAAAATCAGCCTCAGACTCCAGAGGGTTAAAGAAACTGCATATGTGCACATGTACCACCCTTTTTCATCAGGTTGTATTTGTAGAAAGAGTGAGAGTGACTGAAAGTGCAAGGTGGATTACATGTGTGGAAGTGTGTGTCAATGAACAGATGAAATTTACCTGAAGTTCATGATAAATATCTAAGTGTTTATCATAAAATGCAACATTATTATTGTGCAAAAGGCCATGTTCAAGGTAAACTTATAGTATTATAATAGTTGTACTGTGCTCTGTTTGAGTATTGCATCTGCAGAGTAGGCGGAGTTTAATCGGAAGTCTCACGAGATCGGCAAAAATAGCGCGAGATCAGATACACGGCAATGGAGGAAAAGAAGGAAGAAATGTGGTGTGTGTGTTATTATTGTAAATAAACAAGTCAAGGTGGATTAAGGCCATCCAGCTATAGATCGACCATAGAGCACTCAGATCATGAATAGTTTGGCATTTTCAAATGTGATAGATGGCCCGATGTTGTGTGATCGCTCCAGAGATTGGTGGAAATCGTATGGTGAATACCATCGCATGCATCATTGCAGACTGTAAGTGTTCATTTCATTTTTCAGTTTAATAATCATTGTCTTGATAAGCTGTTAGATGCATCAATAAGATAATTCTTCAGTTGTAAAAGATCAACTGCTATATTATGCATTTATCATGTTTGCAATGTCTCACAAGTTCACTCACATGAAATGATAATGACGCAGCACTTTGTTGTACAAATCATATCAGAAAACTATTTGAGTTTTATTTTATTGTAGAACCACGTTTATCCAGCTGATCTCGCTCTGCACATATCACACACACCCTTCACGCACACTAAGCTACAGGCCTCACTGTTAATATCACATCACATTAAGCCTCTCAGGACCAAATAAGGTTACATCCTGACATGTAACCACCTGTTCGAGTTCCAGTGTGATGGCATCACGTCTGAGGATCGATGTTTGAGGATATCTGCACCCTCCTTGCAATAAGTGGACTTTTCTGAAACATTTGGGACTTGC
The DNA here is from genome assembly GCF_018812025.1 of Megalobrama amblycephala. Classification (NCBI taxonomy): domain Eukaryota; kingdom Metazoa; phylum Chordata; class Actinopteri; order Cypriniformes; family Xenocyprididae; genus Megalobrama; species Megalobrama amblycephala. The sequence continues at coordinate 39,539,308 of NC_063062.1, read as the reverse complement.
AAAGACTGAGTACTTTTATTTCCACCACTTTATTGCCAGATCTCAACATCATCATTGTATCTTTCGAGTTAAAGCACATTGTTATATTGTTTGGTTATTTAGTGTACGCTTACGTTGTTTTATTTGAGACATATTTACATTTTGTTAACATTGTGAGCAAATAATTAATTCTTTCATTTGACCAATCAATACATTGAGTAAATTTGATCCATGACTCTGGCGTCTTTACTTCCTCTTCTAGTCACTGGACATTAATTGGGTATAGTCTTCTAAGCTGGTTTAGAACTGTAATAGTAATCAGTGCATACTACAGACTTCAATACAATATGTCATTATGCCCATTATAATGTTAAAGCTATGCATTTGAACATGTCTTGCGTTGATATTCTGTATTACTCTTCATGGATAATGTTATATTCTGTAATTCAAAACTAGATTTTTTGCATGCACCTATATGTTACTATAATTGTATTTATATTTCTGTATATGTACACACTAGGGATGCACCGATACCGATACTAGTATGGGTATCGGCCGATACCAAGCTCATGTACTTGTACTCGTACTCGTAAAAATACCCCTGATACTAAAGACCGACACCTCACGTGACTTAACTGACAGAATTTTCCATGCACAGTGACACCCGCTGCAGCAGCAGAAACAATGTTACAGAAGTGTGGAAATACTTCAAAATTAATGATGACAACTGCATGCTTTCAATTACAATTCGTTATCGATTAGTGAAGGCAGGATAGGCGGAATAAAAAAGCATCGGTACTCATACTCGGTCCTTAAAAAATGGTATCGGTGCATCCCTAGTACACACAACACACCCCTTTGGTGAATATGGATTAATTTTGTAAAGCTAGTGTACAGCTGTGTTGTGTACAGCCTGGATGAAAATTGCCATTGTGTTGAGAACAAATAAACCTCCTTTAGATTAAGCTGATTGGATCTTGTGTTTTGACTAACACCCCTTGAGGAAAGCTAGATTTCAGACATCACTTAATACAGTTCCTTTTCAGACATAGTACACAAATTGTTAAACTATTTTACTGATGAAGTCGAGGGGCAGCACTGACAAAATGTTTCTGTGTGTGTTAGTGTGTGTCTTTACTGTATGTGTGTTCGGTGATCTGTATTTGTGGAACATAGAGCCAGAGAAAGTATGCTCTTCATAGAAAATAAAATGTTATTTTGTGGGAAAAACAAGAAAATAATTTAAAATGTTTAACCTATTGTTTGTTAATTATTTGTTCAAAGTTATTGTGGGTTTGGTACTTCTGCTGTTGTAAGATGTAAATACCTTTGAAATAACTGAAATCATTTGGTGAAGTGATATGGTACTGTAATGCAGTCGAAACCTGCCTGGGACAAATTTAGCTGTACGTTTACTTGACAATATTTGCACACCTTAGTATGTTTGTCAAACAATCAGAATCAAGCTTTCAGCCCTGTAGTATAAGCTTAACCTCTATTTTCAGTAAGAACTTTTGTAAATGTATGAAAGAAATAAAGTCAAACTCTTTCTGCTCTACATACTTGAGTTTATCCAGTCTGTAGTTTGGATGGTTGAGTTTATCAGTGAGCAGCTTGACTCCTGAATCTCCTGGATGATTGTAGCTCAGATCCAGCTCTCTGAGGTGTGAGGGGTTTGAACTCAGAGCTGAAGACACATAACCACAGCCTTCCTCTGTCACCATGCAGCCAGACAACCTACAAAGACACAGCAACAGTCCACATGACATTAGTTTTACAATCAGACATTACTATCACACACTGACCTGTGCTGTTTGTATGCTGTTACTTTCTGTTGATTCAGTCATAAAATTAACTAAAGCGTCTGTGGAAATCCACTGCTGGACCAGAGTAAAAGTATTCATTTACTTTTCTAAATGTAGTTAAGTTGTCAGACACATTTACACTTATTTGCATTATAAAAATTATTTGAACATTTATACCTATTTCAGCTATTCATTAGATATTTGTTTTTAATTTAGTAAAAAACTTAAATAGTCACTAATTTTCAGTGACTACCTATCCCACCTTCACTAATTGATAATGAATTGTGATTGAAAGTATCGGTATCGGTGCATCCCTAATACAAATAAGAGTGCATGTGTGCATATTTTATTGTGATAGATTATTGTAAAACTATTGACCTCAGTATCTCCAGCTGACAGTTTGGACTCTTCAGTCCATCAGAGAGCAGCCTCACTCCCGAATCCTGCAGGTCATTGTTACTCAGGTCCAGCTCTCTCAGGACAGAGTTTGAGGATTGTAGAGCTGATGACAAACTCTCACAACACTGAGCAGTGAGATTGCAGCTCTGTAGCCTGTGTAGTGAACAAAACAAACAGCAATATTAATGCTTATTAGGTAATGTTTACAATCTAGAGCATAGATAACTTGGAAAACCCTTTCACAATATCCTAACCAGGCACGATGCCGCAACACATGATAAAAGGTTTCTTTTCCATGTTAATTTTTGTCCTAAACAACCATGGCACACGACAATTCTATTTTAAAAATGGTTTCTATTTCTCTGCAACATTGCAACTTGACCAACAACAGCAAGTATAGCAATGATAATATACTGATAATGAAAATATACTGTTTATGTGCTTTATTTAATGCTAAAAGCATCTATGTGAGTTTGAATATCATTCTGTGCCTATTTCATTGTGTCTGCTGTGCTCTTGCCGAGAGAGCCCGCCCACACTCTCTTCTGATTGGCTGTGGTTTTTGATTGATTTTATCGCTTCTCATTATCGCGTCACATCTAGTGTTGACAGTCAAATTGCTTGTTGTTGGAATCTTATCGCATCGGGTCTGGTTAGGACACAGTGTTTGACTGTAGTGATGTAAGCAAACTAAAACTATTTTTTCTTCATAAAACATCAAACTATTATTTTCAGTTTCAATATCATTACACACATTGATACATTTATTCATTTTTCTGAACAGTCTAGGCCAACAAGTCACCCATGGAAAAAGAAGGCCCAATTACAAAAGACCAACAATGTATATAAATAAATGTAAAGAAGACTCTTACAGTGCTCTTCTGGTGTTTTTGATCACTGGCAGCAGTTTTATCAGTGCTTCATCAGATCTTTTGTATTTCTGCAGTTCAAACATCTCTTGAGTCTCTTCTGACATGAGGAGCACAAACACCAGAGCAGACCACTGAGCAGAGGAGAGATTCTGTGCTGTAAGATTTCCTGAGCTCAGATTCTTCTGGATTTCCTCCACAAAGTTATCTTTCAGTTCACTCAGACAGTGGAAGAGATTGATGGTCCTCTCTACTGATTTCTCTGTCTCTATTGTCTGTTTAATATAGTCAACAGTGTCTTCAACATTCTCTCTTTTCAGTGTCAGTTTTGGCAGTAGTTGCTTCAGGTCACTCTGATTGGACTCCTGTGAGAGACCCAGAAGAAACCGGAGGAAAAGGTCCAGGTGTCCGTTCTCACTTTGCACAGCCTTGTTGACTGCAGCCTTATGAAGTTTAAACAGTGGCTTTTTGGAAAGATTCCATTTCAGTTTTTCTCTCCAGGATTCAAGAAATGGGGTTGTTTTCTTTTCTTTGCTAATCAAAAACACATAAAGAGCAGCAAGGAATTCCTGGATGCTGAGATGTATGAAGCTGCAAACGTTTCTTGCTGAAATAGCCTTTTCTTCCTGAAAGATCTGAGTGCATAACCCAGAGAATATAGTCTCGTCATTGACATCTAGTCCACATTCCTCAAGATCTTCTTTGTAGAAAATCAGGTTTCCTTTCTCCAGCTGTTGAAAGGCCAGTTTCCCAAGCTTCAGAATAATCTGATCAAAAGACCTTGCATTGGCTTTAGGTTCAGGATCATAACTGTATTTTTCCTCCATCTGTTGCTGCTGAGTAAGTAAGAAGTTTGTGTACATCCCTGTGAGAGTTGTGGGAGTTTTTTCATCACTCTTTTGAGCCAGTAGAGGCTTAAGAACAGTGAGAGAGATCCAGCAGAAAATGGGGATGTGGCACATGATGTACAGGCTCCTGGATTTCCTTATATGACGGATGATGTTCCCAGCAACCTCAGAACTGCTATTTTTGTTGAAGTATTGCTCTTTCTGTTTATTGTTAAATCCGCGCACTTCAGTCACCTGATCAATGTAGTTTCGGGGTATCAGACTGGCTGCTGCTGGTCTGGATGTGATCCAGATGAGAGCAGTGGGAACCAGATGTTTCTTGATTAAGCTTGTAATCATTTTACTCACTGTTTTTCTTTGTGAACATCTGTAAATCTGTCATCCTGTTTAAAGCTCAAAGGGAAGCGACATTCATCCAGCCCATCAAAAATGAACATGATTTTACCATCACCTTCAGGAAGAGAGGGCAGTTCTTTAGGATCATTAAAGAAGTATTTGTGAAGCAGTCCCATTAGACTGAAATTATTTCTGATCAGATTTAGCTGACGGAACGGAAGCGGAAAAATTAAGTCAATATCCTGATTTTCTTTTCCTTCAGCCCAGTCAAGGATTAATTTATTGATGGACACTGTTTTTCCTATCCCTGCGATGCCCATCGTCAGCACTTTACTGTTTCGTCGACCATTATTAACTTTAAAAATATTATTGCACTGGATCGGTGTGTCCTTGGCATCAAATCGTTTGAATTCGATCTGTCTCACCTCGTGCTCACTGACTATTCCTCCAGTCTCATTCTCCACCACATATAGATCAGTGTAAATATCGTTTAGGTATTTCTGATGACCCCTCTGAGAATTACCAACCAATATTCGCTCACACTCCTGTTTTAATTTGATCTTCAGTCTGCGGCTGGTCGCTGTGTAATCATGATGAGCAGCTTTACTGTCCTCTGCAGTTGAGCCTTTGAGAAAGAGGGGAAAACATCAGCAAAATGTTAACAGATTTTCAATAAATAATAAAAACTATATTTGAATTCCAATTTAGTCTGTGATTCCCATTACAAAAATAACCACCGCAAATGTGTGGCAACTTGTAAAGTGTGTTTCTACTATATTCAGATTAATCACTCTCATACTGTAACAGTGTTTAAATGATGTTTTACACAGATTATGCTTAAGTTGACTACATTTGTGGTCATGGAAATGCCTTAACTTATGTCAACTCACATACACACCTTGTAGGGGTGAGCAATCAAAATCTTACATCATATCATATTTCATGTACAGAAAATGATTATTAATTATAATGAACATGCACATTATTGGTTAACACCTTATAATTAGTATACAGTAATAAAGTACTTAAAAATAATTTCCAAACTATTGGTGTATAGTTCATTCATAGTTAATATATTGTAGCCTCTACATTGTTAATTTATACAAATAGTGAGTTCCCCATTCATTGTCACTATAATTAACCAAATTATTATTGTTTAATTATCTTATATGTAAAGAGTTAGATAATCTTTATCTATGCTTTGTTAACAACTTATTATCCATAAATGATTAACACTTTAGATTAGGTCATGGAATATTTTATATATATATATATATTGTTACTTATTATATTAATATTAGAGTTAGTATAGGTTGATAGAATATACAGACTGTACAGTATAAAAAACATGACTAGGCAGAGTCACCATAAATATTTATCTATTAACAATGCAGAGACTACAATATGTAAACTATGAATAAATTATAAATTGTTTGTAATAATTAATGATATTAATGATTAATGATAATAAGTAATGTATACTTCAACACTGCGTGTGAGCTGCATAACATTATGTCCCTGCTCAAACATTCCACATCCTGATAAACACTGATTGAACATGTTCAGTTGATGAAAACCAACACCAGCCACTGTCAACAGGGGAAAACACAATGATCCAACCAGACCCAACGAATGTGTCTGTTGGTGTCGGTCATAATCTGTCAGTGCAGTGTGAGAAAACACGATTGTTGTACCTTGATCTACTGTTTGCTTCTCTGGCTCTCTCTCTGAGGCTTTTTGTGTCTCTGTGTGGAGAAACAAAAGGAGAGAAGTCAAAAATTAAAGGCAAAATATACAGATAAACTGAAGAAAAGACTAAAGCATGTCTGCCCATTAGCAATAATGCCATAAAACAAACTTCATTAGTTGTGTCTCAGTAAGCACTGTTATATTGATACCATTTCCTGCAGAGTTGTAGATGAAGTTCACTGGGCTTGTGAAGGTGTTTCCAGTGAGTAAAGGAGCATTTACAGTTGCTCCTGTTTCAGCGTTCACATGAACACCGACTCCACATTGAGTGCTGCTGCTCATCTGGACTAGAATAGAGAGAGATTAATGACATTTCTAAAATGACAACTTTAATTTTATTCACTGATATTCTTTCCTTTATTACCTTCCTTGTGTTTCAGCTTTTCTTCTTCCTGCTCATCTGGTGCGTCGTAGTGCGGTTCAGCGGAAGCCATCGTCCTTCACTGACTCACTGCTATTGGACACAAACAAAAAGGTCCACTTTTACCAGGCACTTTCAAAGATGAAGGTACTATTTGAAAATGTATGAATTCATTAATTATTTTTTTTTTTAAATAGTCAGTGAAAACAGGTGTTTTTCCTCTAGACCAGGTGACAATTATTCATTTTCTAAGTTAAAAATATAATATTGCTGGCAATGTTCAGGACTCAGACACACTCTCACAGTTCAAGTCTTGAATATAGACTCGTGTCTTTAGCCTGGCATACACCTAACTTATGTCTTAACCTTGTAGTTATGCTGCTTTAGTCAGGACTGAATCACACTGTAACTCTGCACTGTAAAGCATAAATCTCACTCCACTAACATCATCTGTTTGTCTTCAGCCTCTAGATTCTGCTCCTACTCCAGTCTCGTATCCCACCATCATCATGTGTCAATTCATGACAAACTACAATGTACATCAGACAGACACAAACATAAACAATAAATGTTCACTAAACTGTAGCATCTGGACCAATCAGACCCACAATTATTCATTATATTTAATGAATTATCCAGAAACTGACTCTATCAAAGTTCTATGAACCCATCCCCCTAGACTGCAACTATCATCCCAAATGTAGCTAACACACAGGCAGAACTAGGTGTCCTGTTACAGGACACAGGAAAACTGATAAGAACTTTTACGATCAGAAAGCATTTTGCAGAGACTAGTGATTCTGACTTCATTCTTTCTGAGAAAGACAATTGAAACCTTTTAATCCTATGTATTCTCTATATAACCACTTGGGAAATGTATAAACATGTATCCAATTTTCCCATCTCATGACTTTTTTTTTTTTTTTTAATAGGCTTTATTCTATGTATTAATTCTCTCTTTTGAACTATTTTGGTATTAATGTTCCAGAGTTGCAAATGTATAGTTAACTGAAATCACATGGGTAGCATGTTTGGTATCTACGGATTCCAACTTTCATTTCCTATTTGGCAATTTGTTACATGTTACTAACTCTTTGACACATTAGTATTATAAGAATCTAGAAGGTTCTTCTCTCATTCATCCAATACAGTGTCTTATGCTAATATCTTGCTAGAGAACAAAGACTCGTAAAACTTCCCTCTAAAAGGGAAACTCCTTATTGGCTCAGACACCTTAAGAGGGTGTGACATCTTCACCCTTTAAAATCACTGATCACAAGATCAAGCTTCTCTTCTCTTTTACTGACAAATGCTGATGTCAAGATGATGCTGTAGGCCTACTAGAAGCTTCTAAGGAACCCCAAGCTTGTGCCAGGCTTCGGCTTAGACCTTCCATTCACCAAAGATCCTCTGAATCCAACTGACTCTCTTTTGTCAAGACAATATCAGCAAAGATTCAATGGGAGCCTCCACAAATTGCAGTTTTACTTCAAATGGGCGAGACATGCAAGTATCAAACTTAGTCTCATTAACTGATACATTGAGTATCCTTACCCCTTTTAAAGAAGGGCGTGTTAGAACTAAACTGATGGTTTGCTCAAGGCTGTTGATCTGCTGAATGTCAAACAATGCTGTAACATCTTGCTTCCTGTACTTTGCTTCAGCTCTCTCTTTCCCTTGGTAAACTGTATGCATGATTGTGTGTGAATGTTAGAGTAGTTAAGAAAGTCTTGTTCATGTCACACATAAAGTTGTCTGTGTTTCATGCTCATATACTGGAGTCCCTATTCATGCAGATCCTGACTACAGGCTCTTAGTAGTACTGTACAATAAGATTGTTATTTCCCATAACCTGGAAATGAACATTTCTTAGAATTAATAAACAATTAACACTGTGTGTTCATTGGACAACAGGTTAATTGATTGTAATATTATTTTTATTACATTAAGTTAATTTTATAAACTGATCCAAATATTTATAATTAATTATAACTAGTTATGATTAATTATTAATGTTTATTAGCTAATCTACAACACATTAGATGATTGTTATATTAATTCTGCCACATCAGTTGGTTTTTATTCTTTTTTAATGAATCACAATTAATTATATTTCCTTTTGACGTAATTGCTACATATTAATTAGAAGCACCACAACTACTAAATTGTTTTGTCTGTCACATGGGAAATACTGAATAGACAGTAGGAAGTTTAAAGTACAAAGTATTGGAAATCAAAATGTGTAAATAATGCTCTGTAAAAACTTTACTTTAACTTTAATCAATCAATCAATCAATCAATCAACATTTATTTATACAGCCCTTTACAACACTCAAGGTGAACCAAAGTGCTTTCCAATAAAAACAAAACAATGTAAACAAAAATTAATAAGCAACAAGAAAATGAATAAAAAAATACACAAAATACACAAAATGCCAGCACAACTGCTAGATATTAAAAGCCAGTCTAAATAAATAAGTTTTAAGCTTAGCTTTAAAAAGGCCCAGGTCAGTGATAGTGCGCATATCGGCGGGGAGCTTATTCCAGAGTCTGGGCCCAGCAACAGAAAAAGCCTGGTCACCCCAGTGTTTGCACCGTGACCTTGGGACTTCCAGTAAAAGTTGGTTTGTTGACCTAAGAGCCCTGGTTGGCTGATACAGAGCCAGCATCTCAGTTACATAAAGAGGGGCAAGGCCATTGAGAGCTTTAAAAACAAACAAAAGTATCTTAAAATCAACTCTAAAAGAAACTGGAAGCCAGTGGAGCGAATAGAGAATCGGAGTTATGTGCTCACGTTTGCGTGTATTGGTTAAAAGACGGGCTGCAGCATTCTGCACCAGCTGAAGGCGCCTGAGGGATGACTGTGAGACACCAACATAAAGTGCATTACAATAATCTAATCTTGAGCTGATAAAAGCGTGAATAGCTTTCTCAAGATCAGAGCGATTCAGAAATGGTTTGACCTTGGTCAAGAGACGTAATTGAAAGAAACTAGCTTTAACCACACTGTCAATTTGTTTATCAAATTTCAGGCTACTATCAAAAGTCACACCGAGATTTCTGATTGATGGTCTAAGCTTTGAAGTCAGCGCATTAAAGTCGGAAGTTACAGATTCTCCGAATAAAATATACTCAGTCTTTTCTTCATTTAAATGAAGGAAATTTTGCTCTAACCATAGTTTAATGTCATTAATGACATTAATCATCCCCAATCGCTACAGAAAAAGTTCTATTGGTCAAATATGACGAGAACCACTGAAGTGCAGTACCCCGAATGCCAACATGGTGATTAAGGCGAGACAGAAGGACTTCATGGTCCACTGTATCAAAAGCCGCCGTGAGATCAAGTAATACTAAAATAACAGGGCTCTTAGCATCAACAAACCGAGCAATATCGTTATGCACCTTTAACAGTGCGGACTCAGTGCTATGTCGCGATCTGAATCCCGATTGAAATTTCTCGAAAACTGAGTTATTTTCTAAAAAAGAATATAGTTGTGTAAAAACAACTTTTTCTAGCACTTTTGAAAGAAAGGGCAGGTGGGAAACTGGTCTAAAATTAGACAAAACTGAGGGATCCAGATTAGGTTTTTTGAGTAAAGGCCTAACCACAGCGTGTTTAAAAGCAGCAGGAACATATCCTAAGCTAAGACATTTATTAATGAAAACCAACAGAAAAGGCCCTACAGTGGTAAAGACCTCTTTTAGCAATTTGGTTGGAACAAAGTCCAAAGGGCAATTTGTAATTTTCATTTGTTGCACTACTTCCTTAAGAAATGATAGTGTGACTGCTTCAAACTGTTCAAACACTGCAGAATGTGCTGCAGCAACAGCTAAATCAGTTCCAGAGCTCTTAATCGTGAGTTGTCTGACAGACTCCACTTTATTAATAAAAAAGTGAAGGAAATTCTCACAACAGGAGACTGAGGCATCTGTTGGAGAACAGGTAGGTGGGTTCACAACAGAATTAATTGTGTTAAACAACACCCTGGGACAATGGCCGCTATTGGTAATAATATTTGACAAATATTTAGACTTTGCCTCCTTCACAGCCCTTTGATAATCAGAAAGACAGCTCCTTAATATTTCCAATGACACATGTAATTTGTCCTTCTTCCATCTGCGCTCTGCCTTTCTACAGAGCTGCCTAAGGTCTCTGGTGGCATCGTTCATCCAGGGATCTACTCTTAACTTAGGAGATCTATGCTTGTAAGGGGCAGTACAGTCCAGGATTTCAGAACAAGTGGAATAAAAGGATAAAAGAAGGTCATCAGGGCATGCAGGAGAGACAGCTTCACTAAGGGCATAAAGTTTAGAGTCCATAAAAGCAGCAGTAAACACTTCAGCTGTTGAGGAGGTGAAAATGCGACGGTAACATGGTGAAACAATAGACCTGTTGGCTGTTGATGGCAGAATTGGAAATTCAAAAATAATAGGGAAGTGATCTGAGATGGCAGTCTCAGATATTTCAGTAAGGGAAATAGAGAGTCCATGAGAAATAATAAGGTCCAAAGTGTGACCAATAAGATGTGTGGGTCGATCCATTAGTTGGAATAAATCAAAGATGACAAAAGTCGTTTAAAATCAGTGGCCAGCTGATCAAACGGACAGCAAACATGGATGTTAAAATCACCACAAATCAAAAGCTGATCATATTTAGGGACAACATCAGCTAAAAACTCAGAAAACTCTTGGATAAAATTCTTGTTGTATTTAGGAGGACGATAAACAACAGCACACAACACAGGGCGTGTAAACTCAATTAAAAATAACTGCAGTTCAAAACAAGAATAATTATTTATAGATAAAAGTCGGCACTTAAAATTGTCTTTAAAGACAGTAGCCACGCCTCCTCCGCGCCCAGATGCACGCGGGGAGCTGAAAAAACAGCACCGAGGTGGGAGGAGCTCCGTGAAGACGCTGTTGTCACCTGGTTTAGCCCAGGTTTCCGTCAACAGAAGAAAATCCAATGAGTGAGAAATAAAAAAGTCCTTTAAAATAAAAGTTTTGTTTGTAAGCGATCTGGCGTTGATCAAAGCAACGCGCAATGTGTTGAGACCAGACTGCTGGGAGATGCGTGCAATCGGGCGATGGTTGTCCTTTATGGGATGCCTTTTGTAAATCCTCACGGGTCGTCGGCAAGCAGGTGTGTACTCAGCATCGGGGACAACGGGTCGAAGCCACCGATAACAGTATTCCGAGGAACACTTAACGACATAGCCGTCATACTCTTGAGAGAGCTCCTTGAAGCAACGAGGATCAGATGCCGAAGACAGGGTCAGGTAGGCTCTTCTTAATCTGACAAGTCTACCGCCTCTTCTGCCGCGCCTTCTGCTGCGTTTTCGGTAGTGATTAAAGGCAGGTAGCAGGCAGGGCACACGCCACAGGTACGAAGGTACAGATGACAGGAATGGCGGTGGCATCTTAGACTGTCCACTAAAGCCACAGATTGAAGGTATAACCACATAATTCCTTATATTCAGAAGAGTCTGGCGGTCATATACTAACAGTGGTGACACATTCTGTGCAAAGTGTAACAAAATTAACAATAACGATAAAACACAAGGCAGAGGTAGACGGCCAGCCAAACACAGTGGCGCCATCTTTCCATTGGATTTACTTGGTCCTGTCCTATTTTAAGCATGCCTTGGTGCAAAAAACAAAGTCGTGACCCTTCAGTGTTAAATAATTATAGACCAATCTCAGAATTTTTGACTAAAATAATGGGGAATGTGGTTTTTAATCACCTTTCTACATTTTAAATGAAAACAAAATGTTTGATACATCTCAATCTGGTTTAAAGTCTCTGTGTTGCACTGAAACTGTCCTTCTTAAAGTATTAACTAATTACTAACTATGACTTTTGCTTCAATAAACTCCAAATTACTGCTTAGTTAGTTATATATGCTTAGTTAGTTATGCTATTTTATATAGTTAGTATCGCATTTTATATTGAACAGATATAATTTTTACTCACATATAAACATTAATCAGTGAACATAAAGAGAAACTCTAAACCTGAATGAGAACAAACCTCTTGTGGAAGCTCAAATGTGCTGCGAAACACAGGAATGAACCTCATTGGTTCTTGCACGCATCAAGCAAACATGCTTGAGTTTCCATTTACCACAACTGATGTGTGAGTTGATGAATGTTTACATGTGAATATAAGCCTAAATTCGATCTGTTCATCATATAAAGTGATTGTATTTCTTCAAGAAAATTTAGACTAAACCGCTTGATTCATATGGAAGAGTTTTACAATCTCTTTATTAACTTTTTGAAGCTTCAGTGTTTCAGTTGCTTAGCTGTCTATGGAGGGACAGAAAGCTCTCGGATTCATCAAAAAGATGCATGCTAATAATCAACTAGTCAGTAGTGAGAACTGGACCCTAAACTAAAGTGTCACTGATATTTTGCATTTGCTTTCAAAAAAATTCTAAATATTTTTTTTTCTTTCTTCTCTCAACCAAACAGCTGTGACAGTTGATGGCACTTATGGGACAGCAGAAATGCAGCCGTTACCACATTAAAGGTGGGGTATGTAGATTTTCACAAACACTGTTTGGATGAGAGTTGGGCCAACACCAATAACAAAGTGTAACTAATCAGCATAAGCAAGGGACATTTTAATTGTTTATTAATAAAGTAATGTTTTCTGAATCAGTGTCGGCTGCAAAGATGAAGTTGACATTGCTGATTCTCATTGCTGATCATCTGCTCATATGGACGCGCCTAGAGAGATAACGCACATTTCATTCGGATTAGGCTATATAATCAGAGTAGCCTCTTTCTTTTCGTGTTTAATTACTTCATTTTCGTTAAAAGTAGATATTCAAGCATTCTATAGATATATTTCTCATGTCTGCGAGGCAAGCAGCCTCTGCGTTTCGGTTCATTTAGCCTATGAGACGCGCTCCAGTTCACGCGCCAGTGATTGCGCCCGCGCCTCCATGTCATGATTTTATTGCCTGCTATATTTGCTTGTTATATATTAAATCCAAGCAATTTGTTGATGAAACATTGATTAAAATTAAGATACAATTTTTACAAAACGAAATTCATTTCAAAGAGAGGCTTTCTATAAAACAAAACTTAATGTAGTGTTTAAAATCATGTCTGACCCACTCCATGTCTCCCGATATATTTTCGCATCTTATGATGCATCTTACTCACGCTGTTCACTTTTCATAATCGAATAAATGGATTTAAAACATAACATAGGACTATTTAAACATAAATATGAAACTACGTTTTCTTTAATGGCTACCAACACAGTACAGAGAAATTTCATGTCGTGAGCAAGAGCGGATCATGAGTCAGGAGTCGCATCAAGAATAATTTATTTTTTTTAAAGTAACGCAATAGTTACTTTCCCTGGTAATTAGTTACTTTTCTAATGATGTAACTCAGTTACTAACTCCGTTACTATTTGTGAGAAGTAACTAGTAACTATAACTAATTACTTTTTTAAAGTAACGTGCCCAACACTGCTTGAGAGAGGAAATGTCATTGCTGGCTATGCAGGCCTCACTGAGGATTTAAAAAAATATATCTTAATTTGGAACGTGGTGTGTAATTTGGTGTGGAACGACATGAGGGTGAGTAATTAATGACAGAATTTTCATTTTTGGGTGAACTAACCCTTTAATATTTGCCAATAATATAACTTTTGTTGTTGTTAAAAAACAAATAACCAAGCCCAGTCCAGGTGAGAAAAAGTAACGCAAAAGTAATGTAATGCATAAAAATTAACTAAGTAATACAAAATTACAAAACATAAAATAAAATAAAATATAGCTCCAAAAACATCAACAATTAAAAGCCATAGAAAATAAGTATTTTAAGTGAGATTTACACATCTCAGTGGAGGAAACAGATCTGTTATCAGACAGAAGGGAGAGCTCAGCCTCAAACCAGAGAGAGTCACACACACACACACACACACACACACACGCACACACAGCCCCTCCCCTCAGTGCACACCGCGTCTCCATGAGAACGAGTGTTCGACTTTGAAAGCAAGTTCGCTAAAGGTTGCTATCTCGTGAACACCTTTACAGAAACACACATTAAAAAGTGGTATGAAAATATTTTTAATTCTGAATATAACTTTGTCAGCGTGTTAGTCGACCCGAGAAGCGATCGCTACTGCTGCAAGTTAACTAGTCGCAAGTTTGATGGGTTGGGTTGTCGATAGGGCTGGGAATCGATTCCAAAAAGAATCGATTCCGAGGCGTTGGGAATCGAGAGTCGATTCCAAAGGTTGGAATCGATTCCATTAAGGGGAATCGACTCCTCTTTTTAACACAACCCGCGGCCACGTAGCCGATTTCATTTGTCAACACAATCACGTCACCTGTAAAGAAATAAAGTTCAGACTAAATAAATGGATCCAGTCGTGACACAGAGTATGGTTTAGGGCAGGGGCGATTCTAGGGTCAGAGCTTTAGGGGTGCTGCACCCAATGAGCCCCACTGCCACCACCCACCCTCTTTTCACACAAAAACAAAAAATATGTCTATTGAAAAATAACTTTATCATTTTAACATTGATCAACTAACTCCAAAATCCAGATTTTTTTTTTAGAATAAGCCGGCCGCACGCCGGTTTTAATTACCGAGGTCAGAAAATGTAGTTTGCTAGGGGGGTACGGGGCATGCTCCCCGAGAAAATTTAGATTTCCCTGGTGTACATATGTGCATTTTAAGACGTTTTAAGGCCAACAAATTGGATAACAATAGCTTTAAAACCATGTCAACAAATACATGCGTGCACAGTTTTGAGGCAGCTTTAACCGCATGTTTGGTAATTTCATGAGTTAACTTACAACAGAACAACGACCATCATTGCTCGTAGTTTCTTTTGCGCTTTATTTAAGCTATAATAAAGTAATTATGCAGCGCGCGCCGGCGCATTTGCGCATGCAATTCTTGAGTGCGCGGCACGAGCACAGTATAACGGCTGATTGGACAGTCGTGTTAATTTTTCTGAGTTTTACCGACATAGCCTGACAATATCTCATCTGACCGCAGTTCACTGTTGTTCAACTGAAGCTCCCTCGTCGTCACCTGTAGCCTATCTTTTCCGCGCTCGTTTGACTTGCGCCTGGCACTGAGCGAGGTCGGAATGCGCGTCTGAAAAGTGTCCCGTTTGTTGTGGTCGTAAAGAGACAGTTCTGTATAAACGCAGCGTTTTACTTGGCGATGTTTTAAAAAAAGATTTATATTTTTGGTATTTTATATGCTCTGTTGGTGGTTTGAGGAGTAGCATCACCCATATTTTATATATTTTTTTTTATACTGACTCCAGTAGGCTACTCACCGATATTGTTTCGGAATCGGAACAACTCTAGGTAAAAGGAAAGAAGTGTGAGACACAGCTTTGGAGCAACTTAGTTAATTCACAACACTACATAAGGGGTTCTCACTCTGCGTGTTTCGCGCTGGATGACGGTCGTGCTGAGCGGTGCAGGTACAGAGGAGAAGTAGAAGAAAAGAGGATGACATCATTTGCTAAGGGTGATGTTTTCATTTTCATCCTTAACACATACATTTTAAACCACAAACTACAGAGTATGTTTTGGACATTATTTAACCTTGTAAAAGACGAACAAAAATTTTAGAATAACATTTCTTACTCCAAGTTTTAGGGGTGCTGAGCTCCTTTTTAGGGGTGCTTCAGCTAGCCTCGCCCATGGTTTAGGGTAGGATGATTATTTCAGCATTGTGTAGGCAATCACGCGCAATGACTGACCCAACTGAATCTTTAGAATCGGTTGCTGGGCCGGGTTTGATCTTACTCGTTGTAGTTTAGGACAAGAAGAATAAATCAATCGACAACAATCAATCACACTCACGCGAAGAATGTGTAAAGGCCCTAAAAAAGTTTATATGTGTAAAGGCCTAGGATTTTCCCCCTTCTGGTCTATGTATCCCTGCCTCTGCTGAATTATTTTTATCCCCTTTTATCCCGGTGGGAATAAATAAAATATCTGGCTTCGCCTCAGCGCCAGGCGCAAGTCAAACGAGCGCGGAAAAGGGACAACGAGGGAGCTTCAGTTGAACAACAGTGAACTGCGGTCAGATCAGAGCCGCTAAATATGATGAGATGTTGTCAGGCTATGTCTGTAAAACTCATAAAAATGAACACGACTGTCCAATCAGCCGTTATACTGTGCTCGTGGCGTGCACTCAAGAATTGCATGCGCAAATGCGCCGGCGCGCGCTGCATAATTACTTTATTATAGCTTAAAGGTCCCGTTTTTCGTGTTTTTTTGAAGCTTTGATTGTGTTTATAGTGTGCAATATAACATGTGTTCATGTTTCGCGTGTGAAAAAACACAGTATTTTTCACATAATTTACTTATCTGTATACCGCTGTTTCCACTGTCATAAAAACGGGCTGATGACTTCCTTGTTCTATGAAGTCCCTCCTTCAGAAATACGTAACGAGTTCTGATTGTGCCAGCGGTTCCTGTGTTGTGATTCGACAGCAGCTTGAGCGCTCCCAGAGCCATAGAGATGGCTCTGAGCGCACCTTGCCACGCCTCTTACCATAACGTGTGCTGCACATAGTTTTACATGTGGATTATTGTGGTGTCGTGCCGAATGAACACAAAAGACAATAATTCCCGAGAGACTGAACTCTTTAATCTCCACAAGCAGCGACAGAAAATGTACAACGTTAGCACTCACTCAGAAGAGTACCTCATACGGAAAACAGCCATATACATAAGCATAGTCCCCTCTTGTGGCCATTATGTGCACTGCAGTCCAACATTAACTATTGCAGTAAGGATACCACAATTATAATTTTCGGGAACCGAGTTAAACATAAATTTTAACCATTGATCTCTAAGTACAGCGTCCCTGGGAAGGCCAAACAAAGGTGATTAGACTGCGGGATGAAAATAACACCGTTTCGAGGACATGGCGACAAACACACTCTACAAACGCAACTCTTGCTCTTCTCCGTGGGAGCGCAACAAGACCACGCCCCCTTTTTTGTGTATTCCTGTGGGCGGAGGTTAGTCAAAAAACTGTTTTAGTGACGTCATTAAAGAAGGAAGTAGAGGGATGTAGTCCAAACTGGCCGTTCGATGTAGGCGACTTCTGTTAAATAAAATATCTCGCTTGGCATTGAACTTTGAGCTTTAAAATTTTACAGATTTTATTTATACTCTAACAACAACATTACACACTAACTAAAGTTTGAAACATGGGATCATGAAGAACGGGACCTTTAAATAAAGCGCAAAAGAAACTACGAGCAATGACCGTCGTTGTTCTGTTGTAAGTTAAGTCATGAAATTACCAAACATGCGATTAAAGCTGCCTCAAAACTGTGCATGCATGTAGGCCTATTTGTTGACATGATTTTATTGTTATCCAATTTGTTGGCCTTAAAACATCTTAAGCATTCTTATATGTACACCAGGGAAATTTTCGGGGGAGCATGCCCCCGTACCCCCCTGGCAAACTACATTTTCTGCCCTCGGTAATTATGAAACCCTGGCCTGCTTATATCTAATGAAATATGAGGTAAACGTGCATTTCTCCAAATGTGTGCACTTTTGGACTAAAAGTTTGTGTATGCAGTGTGATCAAAAATAAATGGGACCAAACGCGATTGAATGTAAAGGTTCGTGTATCGTTATTCTATTAATAATACCGATTGATATTGCATTTCTATCAGAAAGTCATTAAGAATTATATTAATTTATTAGATAGCTTAGATATTTGCAACACTACAATGACACTAGTGTTGCAAATATCTAAGCTATCTAATACTTCAAATCTCAAGGTTAAATCATTTTTTTTAAATGTTTCTGTAACAGTTGCCAAAAATAGTATATAGCTCCCCTGTGGTTTTTAATAAAAAAAAAAAAAAAAAATAGTAAACTTTTCAAAACCTGTTTTTTTTTTTTTTTTTTTTCACAAATCGCACCCTGTATATGTATGTAAATAGAATCTACCTATATGTATATGGCGAACATATTCCTAGTCTTTACACTGTGTCTACTGTCCACACCTGACGCAGGAAGCACGACGTGACAAATCCCCGAAGTAAATGCCTCGTTATAATTATGACCAAGCAGCAGTCGCAATATGTCTAATAGGAAGGACAAATGTCTTTTCATAGAGTAATTACTTCTGTAGTTGTTATAACATTTAATGTAATTAATATTTATATAGGCTACAACTGAATTTGTTATTTTAAAAAAAATAAATAAAACTAAGAAAAGATGAAAAAAAAAAAGTGTCAATTTTCAGGATAATATTTTAAAGATAATTTTGTACAATCCAAATAAGCTTTACAGATATTTAGAAAAGGTTTTAACAATGTTTGTCATGTTTTTCAATTATTTCACATGCACCTATAGGTTAATCAAGGTAATCAGTTACAAAAACTTAGGACACTAAAGAGACCCTGAAACTGACTCTGAAAAACAGCAGAATAAAGATGCCCAGGGTCTCTGATCACCTGTGTGAACGTGCCTTAGTCCTGCTGCAGGTATGAGGACTGCAGATGAGAACAGAGCAATAAACTGCAATGTCTGTAATGTAAGCAGAATAGGTGTTGTGCCGAATTCCTACCCCTGCCAAATTATTACCCCCCTCGTTGAAGTAGCTATCTGATTGCCTAATCCTAACCCCACCCCTAATCCTAACCCCTTCCCTCCCCCACACCTAATCCTTAACCTACCAATACTAGGGGGGTAGTAATTTGGCAGGGAGTCGAAATTCGGCTGTAAGATGCCTGAGACAGTGCTACAGAAGGGAGACAGAAGGACAGCTGATTGTCCTTCCAGTGCCAAACCACATGTAACCATAAGTCCCCCCAGACATGTTTGAGAATGTGAAATGCCTTGATGGAAGAGTGGAGTAACATCTCACAGCAAGAGCTGCAAATCTGGTGCTGAGGATGAGATGCTCTGTAAAGCAGCTGGTGCCACATCAGACTTTCAGATGTTCATCAAACGTCTGTGAAATTTGTTCAGTTTATGTCGCAGTTGTTGAATCTTTTTGTTTGCACAAATATTTACATGTTAAGAAATTTGCTGGAAAAACAGTTGAAAGTGAAAAACTCAATGTGTACCAATATTGATTGAATAATAATCAAGAAATTAAGGCTGACATCGAATTTTCACACCAGTCTATATCTTATTTTTATTAGGACACAGATACATTTGTAGAGGTTTATTTCAAGTTGTCAACACTATGCAGTACTGTAGTCACAGAATGATAACGAAGGAAGCAAACTAATCAAACTATTCAAAAATGTCTTAAAGCCTCAAAAAAAAAAAGAAAAAGAAAAAAAAAAGCTAAACAGAAAAACACATCAGTGTAAAACAAGGTTATTGGTTCATGTTTCCTCTGCTGTATCCTTGCGTTAACTGTTTATCTGAATGCCTGTCCTGTACTCAATCAGGCAAAATAGCTCAGACGATTTATCATATATTACACAAACTATGCATTGTTTTGAACATGTGAACTGTTGACTAACATTGAATATTTTATTACCTTTTCGAAATAATCCATTAAACCGATGCGATTTGAGGAGCGTGTACTAATATTTTCAGTTCCATTCGCTTGCGCTTTGTCTCAAGGACACGCCCACAATAGGAGGATATTATGAATATTCGCGTAAGCGCCACCCAGTGGAACAGGATATTTCAGGAACCGAATATATTGTAACACCGTTGTAGAGAGTTACTTGCTGTGTGGCACGGTAAGACGCAACAATGTTAGACACGGTGTTGGCATTTATAAAAAAAAAATCGAAAATAACAGTGAGGAATCGATTCTTGGAATCAATTCTTTCGATTCCAGAAACAGGAATTGGAATCGGAATCGATTCCAAAAAATCCGGAATCGGACAGCCCTAGTTGTCGATGTCAAAACACTATATAAGCTGTGATTCAAATATTAAATAATGTTATGCCATTTGTTTACTCTTACACTGAATGTTTGCTGCTTCAATCCAAATGTGTTGGCATAGTTCACCCAAAATGAAAATTACTGTGAGAAAAAAACAAGTTTACAGTGTTTTAGTGTCACTGAAGGTAAACCTGCGTTGCTCATTGTGGTTAACGTTACCTCTCTTAACGTGCTTGCTGAATGGCAAGGATTGCACTATGGACTATTGTACCTTTTGTATGTTTTCATTTTTTTTAAACGGTATTTTATTTTTTATAACGAACAAGCTGCAATGTCACATTTCCGCTGCTTTGTGTGTGCGTGAGGCGCGGGCGCGATCAAACAGCTGTCTTTGCAGGGGACTTGCCTCATCGTCATGGGCACGGTTCGTAGTCAGGTCAGATTACGTCAGAGTTGGTTGCCGTTTGTTGGATGCTCAGACTACCAAACTAACGCCGATTAAACATGTTCAGTCTGGTGAAAACCGACGCAGACCAACGCCAACAGGGGTATCACACCAATCCAACAAACTCCAACAGACGAGTTTGTTGCCGTTTGTCGGTGCGGTGTGAATTGGCCTTTACACTGAATGTTTGCTGCTTCAATCCAGACGAGATTTGGGTAAAGTTGGTTTTATATTCGCACATTTGGACATCCGTATTCAATAGCCTTGTTAACCCTCAGGGGTCTGAGGATTTTTGGGACCCTGGAGAAGTTTTGACATGCCCTGACATTTGTGCTTTTTTCAGTTGTTCATAAACATATTAATGGAAAAAAGTGTCATTACACTGTATTCAGCACAAACTAGGCTACCATAATATGTGAGGAACATGTATGTACATGTTTGTGTTTTTGAAGAATAACGTTTATGCGGTTATTGAAAAAACAAAAAACTTAAGTCACTGAAATAAAGCCAAAAATATATATAAATCTTTGTTCACAAGACTTCTGGGTATTGGAGGTTGTAGACTAGAGTTTTTGCTTCAAAAGAGGTAAAAATTATGCTGCCTGCTTGTTCATATAAAACAATAGAGAGATTAAAATTTTCTAAAACATCTTTGGTCAAGAAACAGTATGCGTGGAGGCGTGAATCATCATGTATAATGGGTGATTCTCACCTGAGAAGACAAAAGACTCACATAATAATGACCTGAAATGACTTGCATAATAATGAGCCTTTCAGTCAGGTAGGCTGTGAAAAAACCCTCTGTTGATCATGTCTCAAGCTCATCATAATGTAAATCAAACATACAGAAAAAAACAGCAATACTGTGAAATATTATTACAATTTAAAATAATGGTATTCTATTATTAAAATATAATGCATTTCTATGATACAAAGTGTCTGAACAATTATGTTACCTCTATGGCATTTCATATAGGCTTTTAGCTTAAAAGCATGCACATTTGGAGAAATATTGATGGATTCTCATATGTTTGTCAATTTTCTATACAGAAGAGTAATATTTATTCAGGATTTATTGTCATTACTATGAGCGCTGGATACTGTGTTTTCAATTCATACTTGCAGCCGGAGGGCGCTCTGTGCACCTTTAGTCCACAAATGCCTGCTAAAGAAGAATAGGCAATCCAGGAACTAACCGAACTAACAGAGGACAGAGATCGCTAACTATGGCTATTCAAAACACTTTTCAAGACAATAAATACACGATTGAGACGATGTATGCATGTATTGACTTAATCACACTATAATGGACATTCAGTGGACATTCACAAGTAAGCCATTAAAACAATACTTGCCTATTTTGATCGACTGTGAAAAATGTTGTAAGTTGACAATCGTTGGTTGTCAATATCATGTCGCTGCTTAAAATTCGCAAACATTAATTTATTGTTCATTTATTGGAAAGTCTGAATTTATCAGAAGTCCGAATGTGCGAATATAAAACCAACTTACCCAAGTCCAGACGAGTAGGCTATTGTAAATTTAGTATAGGGTGTGAAAATGGTACAGCTGTGGTATTTGTATAGGGTGTGAATTCTGTATAGAAGATGTGTAGATTTTTGGTAGATTTTTTGGCAATTTTGTGAGGGTGTCACACACACACTAAAAAAAATTGAAAAGCTGTATTTAAAGTTTTTTTTTATTATTATTTGTTATTTGTCATGTTCTTTTCTCAGATTGAGCTCCTTGACAATCTGACAGAAATGTCTTATTGTGGCTCAAAAATGGGTTGAATAGGCTACATGCGGTTCATGTATGTCTTCTTTAGTCTGTTGGCTCTTTAGGTTTTTTACTGGCACACGTCACTTACACATTTTGCACTTACTGCGGAGTGTTGAGACTGTTTACATATTTGTGCCCATATGTACATTTTATGCACTGGTTTTATTTTTGAATTAATATTTTCTAAAATTGTATGATGTTTTTGTAGAGTTATTAAATACACAATATTTTTTCTGACCTTTTTGAATCTTGCCCCTGACAAATAACCCAAATTACAAAAAAAAGACTAAAACTAACACTAAAACTAATAAAAACTAAACCAAAACGGTAGCACTTTATTTTACAGTACATGTACTTTCCTGGTACATATATAGTAATTATGTTGTACATACAGGTAAAAGTGGTAACACAAGGTACTTACCTGACATGTATGTACATGGGAACTAATAAGAAACACTGCTGTACTTTCCAATGGTACATACATGGTAACTACTTTGTACCTATAGACAAGTGTTGGGTAATAACAGGTGCTTACTTATAGTGTCCGTATATGGTAACTAACAGACACATTACTGTACTTACTAATAGTACGTACATGGTAAATATTTTGTACTTACAGACAAGTGTGGGTAATAACGAGCACTTATTTATGGTAACTTGTAAGACACATTACTGTACTTACTAATTGTTTAAAATGCTTAAGCTTGAGCTAAGAGCTGGTAATTCCTATGTAATGTTTATGTACAAGGATGCACTTTATTTTACAGTCCTATTTCCATGTACTTATTATGAACGTACTAGTGAATATACCAGTTAGTTAATGTGTAAGTTACACCTGGTAAGAGCTGGTAATTCCT
>NC_063062.1:38698829-38796329 GCF_018812025.1 Megalobrama amblycephala | reverse complement strand
GGGCCATTTGGAGACATTGAAGTCTTTGTTTTCAGCCATAGAGATGTTCGTTTTTGCAGCATTGTGGCTCGCAACAATCATATTTTATTCAACAGTCCGCTGACCCAGCCGGACTGAAGTCACACAGTCTGAGCCACATGACTGAATATTTTTTCCATGAGACAACTGGGGAACAGCAAGGATATGCGTATAGGAAACTGCTTAGAGATTTTGATTGTACCCCTGAAGGGCACATGCATGCACTTTTTGCACAATTCATGCAACCTATAACCGCAACAAAAATCTTAATGAATTGATTGAAAGTGCCCCTATTATGCCCTTATAGTACTTTTCATGCAGTGCGTAAAATAGCTGTCAAAGGCTTGCAAAGTTTTAAAGATCAAAGTGTATGACAATTGTACCTACGTTACAATGTAACAAATTTGCATAATGCCAGCCTATGGTCTTCATTGGCTGCCCGTGAACAATGTCTACTTTGACCCACCCTCAAACATTGTAATTGTCGCTGAGGCCTGGAAGAGCTTGATTTGTGTTGTCGATATGTTGAGAAGACGCTGTTTTCTGTGCTGCGAATCCACTGTGATGCACTTAAAAACGAGGACTTGCACTGGAATTAATATGGAAAACTGATGCCATCGTTCGTATCACCGTGTATCATGTGTTGAGGAGGCTCTGGAGCTGAAATTCAGATATGGTAATGGGCGTTTGGTTCCTGACACACGTTGTAAGCAGTAGATCAATCACAACAGACTGGGCCATCTGACCAATCAGATCAGAGGAAGCTCTCGTAAAGGAGGGGTTTAATCTGGAGACTGAATCTTTGAACGAACCGTTTTCAGAGTCTGAGAAAAGAGGTGATGTGCAATGTGTATTATGAGAAAATTAAAGTGTTTTATGACCTTGGATGCATCTAAACCTATTGTAGGAGACCTCCAAAACAAAATTAGCAACCTTTAAAATGGCATAATTGGGGCACTTTAAAACTTTTAAGTTGCAAACATTATTTTGATGAGTTCTGCTGACATTATGTTGATCATTACAATCAATGTTCATCATTAATCTGTGTTAAAGAGTTAGTTCACCCAAAAATGAAAATTCTGTCATTAATTACTCACCCTCATATCGTTCCACACCTGGAAGACCTTCGTTCATCTTCAGAACACAAATTAAGATATTTTTGATAAAATCCAATGGCTCAGTGAGGCCTTCATTGACAGCAAGATAATTAACACTTTCAGATGCCCAGAAAGCTACTAAAGACATATTTAAAAACATATTTAAAACAGTTGTTGTGACTACATGTGACTACAGTGGTTCAACCTTAATGTTATGAAGTGAGAGGCATACATTTTGTGCGTTAAAACACTACTTCATGAAGCTTCGAAGCTTTACGAATCTTTTGTTTCGAATCAGTGGTTCGGAGCATGTTTCAAACTGCCAAAGTCACATGATTTCAGTAAATGAGGCTTCATTACGTCATAAGTGTTTTGAAATTTCAATGGTTCACGTGACTTTGGCAGTTTGATTCACGCTCCAAACCACTGATTCGAAACAAAAGATTCGTAAAGCTTCAAAGCTTCATGAAGCAGTGTTTTGAAATCGTCCATCAGTAGATTCTGCTGAATAAAGTCGTTATTTTGTTTTTTGTTTTTGCTGCACAAAAAGTATTCTCGTTGCTTCATAACATTAAGGTTGAACCTACGGAAGAGGATTAGGGCCAAGCAATAATAAAAAAATGAAACCATCTCGAGATCAAAGTTGTTAAATTTCTAGAAAAAACTTGGTTAAATTTCGAGAAAAAAGTCAAAAAAAAATGTTGAGAATAAAGTCATTAAATTACGAGAAAAAAAGCCGTTAAATTACGAGAACAAATTCGTTGAATTATGAGATAAATGTCGTTAAATTCCGAGAAAGAAAGTCGAGATAAAATGTTGAGAATGAACTCATTAAATTATGAGAAAAAAGTTGTTACTCACATGAGGGTGAGTAATTAACGACAGAATTTTCATTTTTGGGTGAACCAACCCTTTAATTGACTTTATAGTAACTTAATAAAATTGTCTTGATAACTTTGAAAATTGGGCAGTGGATTTCTATTTCCCATAAATGTTGAAATTGAGTGTTATTTTATGTTTTTTTAGTAAAGGGAAATTTAATAGAGTTTATGTTATGGTTTTTGTGTGTGTGTGTGTGTTTACCATTGTGCTGAAAAGAACTTACTTTGTTAAAGTTAAACCAACATTATTCTTTACAGTGTAGAGCTTGTGGTAAGGTTATGTGTTATTATACACTACACTGACCATATGAGCAATGATTACACTAATGCCAGTGACAATATCTTGTTTAAATTTGTGTGCTAAATACATTTTGCATGCTATGTTTGCTATTTTGATCTGAAATAGATAAGATTAATTGGTTCCACTCCATTATGTTGATAATATAATATAAAAATATTATTTTGAGTAATCAGCATAATCAAAAGAAAGTCCTGCACACTATCAATGCTTACAAAAGTATCACAATTTCTTCATTAATCGCAAAATTTCAGTCCCATGACCTTCATCAGGCATATCCAGACAAACTATTCAAAGCTCAAAAATATATAAAATCAACTCATGACCAGTCACTGCAAAAAACCATCAATTATCAATCATAAGAGTAATCAACATAAAAATGTATGTTTTGTTTATGCTACAAAATATTAAGCTCCTCTTACTCAGTGCAGTTTGTTGGTTGATTGAACAATTTAATTAGAAATTGTCATAACTCAAAAAGATTCATGCAAAGTGCTGTTAATTATTTTTCGGCTAAAACATTTGTTTTTAGAGTAACACATTTTATATACTTATTTTTTTCATTGATCAGATATTGCTTGGAAGCCTCGGATTCCCTTTTGTAATGAAGCAAAATATCTAGAAAAAGTCCAGTATTATTATTATTTTAGCAAATTCCACTTGGTTTGCTATGCTGTTTTCTAATAATACATCAATCACGTCAACGAAAAGTACTGCAGATTGTATGAGTGATGTTCATGGTTTGGTTGCTCTAAATTCACAGACCACACAGACAATGCACTTCACAACTCATCTAGTGAAGTTTTGTGAAGACAGGCTAAAGATTAACCAGCCTCTCCTGTGGGACTATGCGAGTACGCTGAGTGATAAATCACCCCCATCCACAGGTCACATCATACTGTCCACTTACAAATCTACAGCATCACTGCCATGCCCTGCAGAAAGAGGAACAAGGACAACAGACAAGAGAAAAAATAGATATAGAATATAACTTCCTGTTTGAGGCTCATGTGGCAGAAACACTTTCACTGCAGCTGCCTTACTGTTTTTATCAACACAACTGCTTGATGTATTTGTTGACTTAAGGTCAAGGTGTAAGTTAGTCCTTGTATTTTGATTTATGATAATGTAGCCGAGCAATATGATTTTCAAATGTTTTTCTTTTTGGTCCCATTATCTAACATACGCCGTCAGTCTTTGTTTTGCCTGCGTCAAGAGCTCCTGTGACGGTGTTTCACTAATAGCAGGGAACTGATAGCGGTGTACTGATAGCAGGGCAATATGAAGTGGACTCAAATGTACAGACAAAACACAAACCTTAGTGGTTATAAAGGCAGACAAGCAAAATTAAAGGGACAGTTAATCCAAAAATGATGTCTTGTCGTTCCAAACATGTATGACTTTCTTTCATCAGAAAATTTGGACTAAACCACTGAATTTATATGGATTAGTTTTAAGAAGTGTCAAAGTGTCAGTTGCATAGCTGTCAATGGATAGACAGAAAAAGCTCTCAGATTTCATCTAAAATATCTTTATTTGTGTTCCGAAGATGAGCGAAAGTCTTAAGGGTTTGGAACGACATGAGGGTGAGTAATTTATGACAAAAATTTAATTTTTGGCTACACTATCCCTTTCAAGGAATATTACCCCGAGAGTGCTGTTGTTCCGAATGCTGTGATTCAGCTGTAAGTACAAGGCCGAATATTACTAAGTAACTTATATTTTAGAGGCAAAGTTTAAAGTTACTTTGTCTCTTTTTCCTCCACTAAAGACAATAGTTTCGAATAAAGGGACAGAATTGACAGTAGCGTGTCTCCAAGCACCACACATTAGTGGCGTCTAGTTCCAGAATGATTCACATGTTATCAACAAAATGGTTCAGTAAATGATTCAATGACTCAGGTTCATAAAGTCACTTGTTTTGTTCCTAGACGAATCAGTGGGTTTGAACAAATCAATGCACACTGAACATTTTATAGCTGTGTCTCATTTCGAAGGCCGTGTCCTCCGGAGGTCACATTTGAAGGCTGCATAATTCTTAAAGGAACACTCCACTTTTTTGTAAATAGGCTCAGTTTCCAACTCCCCTAGAGTTAAACAGTTGAGTTTTACCGTTTTCGAATCCATTCAGCCCATCTCCGGGTCTGGCGGTACCACTTTTAGCATAGCTTAGCATAGTTCATTGAATCTAATTAGACTGTTAGCATCTCGCTCAAAAATGACCACAGAGTTTCAATATTTTTCCTATTTAAAACTTGACTCTTCTGTACATTCTGTACATTACATCGTGTACTAAGACCGACTCAAAATGAAAAGTTGCGATTTTCTAGGCCAGTATGGCTAGGAACTATACTCTCATTCTGGCTGAGAATGAGAGTATAGTATAGAGTATAGAAAGGAACTTTGCTGCCGTACCATGATATTATGCACCGCCTGGGACCCCCTGCTTGCACAGGGAGCGTGCCTTGCAACCATGGAGACATTTGTGAGAGGTGCTGCGTAATAACATCATATAGTTCCTAGCCATATCGGCCTAGAAAATCGCAACTTTTCATTTTCCATCAGTCTTAGTACACAATGTAACTACAGAAGAGTCAAGTTTTAAATAGGAAAAATATCGAAACTCTTTGGTCATTTTTGAGCGAGATGCTAACGGTCTAATCAGATTCAATGAACTATGCTAAGCTATGCTAAAAGTGGTACCACCAGACCTGGAGATGGGCTGAATGGATTCTAAAACAGTAAAACTCAACTGTTTAACTCTAGGGGAGTTGGAAAATGAGCCTATTTCAAAAAAAAAGTGGAGTGTTCCTTTAAAGGCGCTCTAAGCGATTCTGAGCGGAGTAACTTCCTGTTGACGTTCGAAGTGTTGTCAAACAAAACAGAGGCTAGCTAGACCCTCCCTCCTACTCCTCCTGGCCCTCCCCTCCGTGCTTCCTGAAACAGTCATGAACGCGCATTTAAAATGTAAGTAGCTTGCGTATTGACGCTGCTTGTCGGTTATTGGCTGGAGCATGTTTATTATGTTAAGTGGTCCAGGCTGCACCAGTTTGTTTTTATTGCAGTTTTCGGAGCTTGTGGCGACTACAGAGACCGCGTTTTTTTTACAGTGTGTTCAGGGGACAGGCAGCTAGCACATAGTGAGGCGATGTTTGCGGTATGTGACAAAAAACAAATTGGGCCTAAAAACGCGTCAAATCGCTTAGAGCGCCTTTAAATAATAATGATGGAAATGAAATGATGGTTCGTTCAAGTCCTCCTGGGAAGTTCGTATTTACGAGGTGGGAAGTCGTGTGTACGACGGTAGGTGCGTTCAAGTCACTTTCGTCGGAGTATGATGGCGGTGTGCCTTCTCTAAATTAATTACACAAAATAACAACACTTCTGCTTCTAGAAAATGTAGAGCAAAGAATGTGCATTAGTTGTATGTTGCTTTTTTATGTTTAATTAATTTATGAAGCCATTGTAAACTTTATTGTTACATATTACATTTTTATATTGTGATGCTATCATATTTTGCTGGGAATCGGCTTACTTCGTTGTAAATATAATAGCCTGACAATGTCACTGCTAAATACCTGTAAGTATTGTGGTATTTCACTATGTTTCTGACTGACACGCCCCCAACTCGTACAGATCGGAGCTTAAAGAAAATTACGAGCTTCCCACTGGTATTTACGACATTGTGGTGGCGTTCATGATTGGCTGCATCCAAAATCGCATACACTCTAGAGTGGGTACTTGTTTTGAATAAGTACTTACTTTGCAAGCACTAAAAAATATGTTCTATATAGTATGAATATCTGCGTCCCAAATGATGCACTATACACTTATACACTGTAATTGTGCACTATGTAGTCAACTGTGTAGTGCAGGGGTGTCCAAACTCAGTCATGGAGTGTCTAGTATGCCTAGTAAGACATTGATTAGCTGGTTCAGGTGTGTTTAATTGGGGTTGGAGCTAAACTTTGCAGGACAGTGGCCGTCCAAGATCAGGATTGGACACCCCTGGTGTAGTGTATGAATTTTATAAGGTTATTTTTTGTCATTCAACATCAGAGTCTGATAGCCCCTCTCTGCTACATGATTAAAACTGCAACAGTTGAGTGCATAAAGTGTCCAACATTCCACACTTCATTTTTTCCCGGTTAATTAAGTGCATCATCCGGGAATTTAAAGTGTACTTTTTCTATGTTCTAACTGTCATGTAACCTACTACCAGTGTCAGTTGTGTCACTTCACTGTCATATCTCCCGTGGTCTCATGGCATGGGATTGTAAAATGTCCATCGTATGCACACTTCAGAATCTCAAAGTAGTATACAGGGAGTGCAGAATTATTAGGCAAGTTGATTTTCTGATCATATTTTTTTCCCAAGCGCATTTTACCAATTCCAATCCACATCAATCTTAATAACTACTATTAATATTGTTTTTAATCATTTATAAGTGATATATAATTGTTCATGAAGGCTGGAAATGAAAAATGCCTTATATTCAGGTGTGCAGAATTATTAGGCAAGTTTTCTTTTACAGGCAAAATGAGCCAAAAAAGAGATTTAACTCAGACTGAAAAGTCAAAAATTATTAAATACTCATGAGAAGGACGCAATACTAATGCAATACTAGAAATTGCAAAGTTAAAGCATGACCAAGGGACAGCAAAATGCTCATTGGGTCAGCGGGGTCATACAAAAACAGCTGGAAAAGAAAAGACACGTTAACAGCAAAATAATTAAGAATTAAGGTGAAGAATTAAGTGTGAAACCATCAGGAACCCTTTAGTCTCCAGCGCCACCATTTTCCAGAACTGCAACCTACCTGGAGTCTCCAGAAGTGCAAGGTCTCAGGATCTCAGAGACTTAGGTTAGCTAAAGAATCCTAAAAAATGACCCGCACTTGATAAGAATCACAAGCTGAAGTGTTATAAAATACATGAAGACTGGGTTTTTATAGGCCTTATAAACAGACAGCTTGAGAGTGACTCCTGAAGGACCAGCACCACATCCTCTTGTACCACTGTTTGAAGAATTTATCTTCCAGAATCTGGCAGTAAGTTTTGGAAGATCATTTTTAGTCCATCTCTGCAAGACAGACATTTCAGGATAAGAGATGGACTAAAAGTGAACTCAAACACCTTACTGCCAGATTCTGGATAAATTCTTCAAACAGTGGTACAAGAGGATGTGGTGCTGGTCCTTCAGGAGTCATTCTCAAGCTGTCTGTCTATAAGCCCTATTAAAACCCAGTCTTCATGTATTTTATAACACTTCAGCTTGTGATTCTTATCAAGTGCAGGTCATTTTTTAGGATTCTTTAGCTAACCTAAGTCTCTGAGATCCTAACACCTTGCACTTCTGGAGACTCCAGGTAGGTTGCAGCTCTGGAAAATGGTGGCGCTGGAGACTAAAGGGTTCCTGATGGTTTCACACTTAATTCTTCACCTTAATTCTTAATTATTTTGCAGTTAACATGTGTCTTTTCTTTTCCACCTGTTGTTGTCTGACCCCGCTGACCCAATGAGCATTTTGCTGTCCCTTGGTCATGCTTTAACTTTGCAATTTCTAGTATTGCATTAGTATTCGCGTCCTTCTCATGAGTATTTAATAATTTTTGACTTTTCAGTCTGAGTTAAATCTCTTTTTTGGCTCATTTTGCCTGTAAAAGAAAACTTGCCTAATAATTCTGCACACCTGAATATAAGGCATTTTTCATTTCCAGCCTTCATGAACAATTATATATCACTTATAAATGATTAAAAACAATATTAATAGTAGTTATTAAGATTGATGTGGATTGGAATTGGTAAAATGTGCTTGGGAAAAAAATATGATCAGAAAATCAACTTGCCTAATAATTCTGCACTCCCTGTATGTCAACCGGTTACTTTTTTTCTGACTCTTTTATGAGTACTGTGAATTCAGACATGCTTCTTTTATCACATACTGTTTTTTGCCTACTATATGGTAGGGAAGTATGCATGCAATTTATATGAGCCGTCAAGTGACAAAACTGGTTGTAATGTGCTAAACGAATCGAATCAAAAGAGCTTTGGCATTTAAAAGCCAAAAAAGCATGCAACTTCTCTGATTATTTAGAAATTAAGTACTGACTCAAAGTTCTCTTTCAATAAGAAATTTATTTTCACATGTAAGCAATAACATTGTAGTGTTTAGCACAGCTACACCTGAAAAGCAAAAA
This sequence comes from Megalobrama amblycephala, assembly GCF_018812025.1. NCBI lineage: Eukaryota > Metazoa > Chordata > Actinopteri > Cypriniformes > Xenocyprididae > Megalobrama > Megalobrama amblycephala. The sequence goes on along the minus strand of NC_063062.1, from coordinate 38,787,835 downwards.
AACTAATCCAATGCTGTCGGCACAGTAATTTGCTTAAAACGGTGGAAAACCGGCAAAATCACCAAATAAAGGAACTTTCTAAATGTTTTATACAATGTGCATATGACATAAATGTATAGGCCATCTACAAATGTACGACAAATGACCACAATATTTCCTTCTGTGAAAAATACATCTATCTGTGAGATAAAATGTTTTGTTTTGAGAAAAAAAAAAGAAGAGTATAAAGAGATTTTTACCTCAGAAAAAATAGTTTATGTAAATGCTTTTTATTACAACAAAATATATCACAAAAGCATTATTAGAATTGCACCAACTCTGTTATAACAGAGTTTCAAAAGCACATCGGGTAAGTGTTTCTATATTATGTCATGAGAATCCTTTGACAAACAAGCTCTCTATACAAAATGTACATTATCATATATAAATTTGGCATTCAGTTGTAAAAATGGATGTTTTACATATATATCTATGTATAATTTCCTTTTTATAATAACCTAGCCCTCCAAACCATAATTACAGACTGATATTATTCTTTTAAACCAAAGGTGGTTTAAAACTTCTCTGTATCGTAATAACAGATCATCAACTCTGGTCCTTATAGATAAGAGGAAAGGATGCCGACATTGATTCAGTACAGAAAATACTCAACTACAGCTAGTTTTACCAAAGCATTTTTACATGTAAAACCACAGTCTAAGTCCATTGTCTCTGTGGATGTCAGAAAAAGGCAGCTGTTTGGTCTATTTATTTCCTTTTGTATTGATGTCTGTCCACAATGGTGCTTTAAAGCATTTCATCAGGTTTATGAATGCTCGTTCCAGTATAAGCTTGTCTATCAGCATAATCTAGGCTTCTGTTTAAAGGCAGGCCTGCTGCACCTGTGTCAGAAGCTCCCCGAAGCGATCGAACAGGCCCTCTACCCAGGTCCTGTTGCCCATGCAAGTCTGGACCGTCTCCTCCTGCCCCAGGTCTTTACCTCGTGACTTCAACAACTGAATCTGGGATATGAGAGAGAATCACATTGGAGAATCACAGTGCGTCAGTCTTGTAAACACAAACTAGATTTTGACATTTTCTGAAGAAAACTAAAATATCATGGGTGTTGCTATGCGGTTTCGAGTGGTTGTTGGGTGGTAGCAACCAAATTCGAACCTGAATCTCACATATGAGCACCGCAGCTCAACATGAAGCACATGTGCTAAGTGTTTCCCAAACTTTTTTTGGTCTGCTTAGACAAATTATTTACATGAAGTATGTCCTGAAATTTTAAGTTAATATTTCAATGATTTAACGGCACATTTGCACGTTCATGGTTCTTTGATGTTGGTTAATGGTCACGTGACATGCAAGTAAACAGATAAAATATTGAATGTTTTTTAGCAAGTGTTTTATTAGGGGCCAAGCACCGAATGTTCGTAGGCACCTATTGTATCCATTGGCATTCTTCCGTTTCTTCCGCTCTGGAAGTCTATGGACGCCCATAGAATCGCTTGCGGGAAAGTTATGAAATTTCGCACGCTGATGGAGGCCAGTCTGAACTGTCACTGTAACAAATTTGGAGTCTCTAACTCAATCCCTCTAGCGCCACCAACTGTCCAAACTTGCACTTATATTTATGCTAATAACTTTTTAACCATAAGGGCAAGAAAAAAAATTTGATAATTCAACTGCACCCTATTTTCCATCATGAAAATTTTCCCACCATTTTTAATTTTCTGAAAAACATACTTTTTGAAACTCCTCCTAGGCCATTGCTCCTATTTTCACGAAAACTGAACCAGATCATTTCAGACCGTGCCAACAAAAAGTTGTGGAATTCAAGCTGATTTGTCAAACTGTTTTCGAAAAACGTGCAAAAGAATTTTACGTAGCGCTTGCGAAAATTAAAGTAAGTCTATTAGACGGGCATTTTGAATTTTGTATTAAAATGCTCTATCTTCTGAACGCATGAATATATCATTACGAAACTCGGAATAGGTCATCGTCACGATGCCCTAAAGGAGTCCAAGAAATTTTGGACCAGAGCCACCTAGTGGTGAAAAAAATTATTTACATGCTTATAACTTTGGATGTGGTTGACTTTTCATGGGAGTCATCTCCTTGGATTCCTGGATCCTTGCCAAGTCCAACTATACCAAACATGCTAGGTATCGTGCGTTATTGCAACACTGTGATTTAACATTTAAACAACATTATTGAACATCTCAAAAACCGTTAGTCCAATGGAGACAAAACCACCATAGGAAAATCAGAAACAGGTCGTTTATTACACGCCAAAAGTCTAAATTTTAATAGTAAGTGGCAAAAAAGCTTCCTTGTTTGCTTCTGTTGTGCTTGGCCCCTTAATTGCTACTTGCAGCTATATTTTTTGATTGCTTTTATTATAAAATTATTTATATATAGGGCTTCAAATATAGGGCTTATTAAAATATATTACTGTTGTAAATTACAATTGTCTTGTAAAATAAAAATTAAATATTTGATAAATATACACCTAATAATTATTTATTTTACACTGCAAGTTACAATACTAATATTTATGTTTTAAATATTACAATAAAAGTTGCAATAGACTTTTTTCCCCATTGTGGTGTATATCCGAGTGAAACTGCTTTTCTAAACAGAAAAAATGAAGGGTGGGGCTTGATTTTGTGCATGGGGAATTGAATGGATGGTTGTGGTTTGCTATTGGTGGATCTCATGTAAGTGACAGGTTGTCCCACCCTCACGCCAGTAAACACGTCATCAGAGAAGTCGCTGCAAGAGGGAGGGGACGTTATATTGATTAAAGATTACGAGGAACGTGAATTTTAAAAAATGATGTGAATGGGAAAATCATTTTCAATAAATACTGCGTAAAAAATGAGAACTGTCCATTTTGATTTGATGGTGACTTTAACATTTAAACGTTCAAATCTTCAGGTTTTATTTTGGTGGAATACTGGTGAAATAGTGTAAACTTCTATCCTAAAATGTTGAAAATTGTGTGAATGTGTACATTGCCTTCCCAAAATGCATGTTAAACTCACTTCCGGGTGGAGATGGAGAAGGTGAGAAGCAGGTGCAACAGACTATAAACTTATTTAAATTGCAGCTGTTGATTTGATAATTGCACTAAGCTATATCATGATTTTATTTGATGAATTCTGCAGCTGAATCTATTTGTTTTAATTTTACATTAGCTTGTCATCAACTCTCCCTCTGCAGTTCACCTATTTGGGAAACCCTGCACTAGGCAAAACAGCATGAGGTGGAGCATTTTAGAGGATAAAACGAGACACGTCAGAGCTGATACTGATATAAGCACTGCAAGTCAAAACAAGATTCCTTCAAAGTTTCCTCGAGCTTGTCAGCAAGCATTAGCAGATTGGTTATCCTTTCAAAAACTCACACAAACATACACATTGATTCCTCACCTCCTCCATACACATCAGGTATGTGTGGTACTTATAGTGTTGTAGAGAGTGGTATAGAGAAAACCACTTTGTTTTCTGCTGATCCACTGTGTATTCCTGTTTGAATGGGAGAAACAGAGAAATAAAGACTAAATGTGAGTCTAAAGTGATCTAAAAGCCAGTATGGTATACCTCCTAGTGGTCAAAAATGAAACTAGTTGTTATCAACTAGTTATCTTAGCAACACTAGATGACTAGGTCTGGAATACTCACCAGGGGAAGTTTGCTGGGGGATTTTGAGGGCTTCATGGTTTTCCTGTTGTAAGCCCTCCCACTTAACCTAACTTTAAAAACAGGGGTCTCGCAGTCTGTTTTCAGCTCAGTGACCACAGACAGCTCAGGAAAGCTGTCTAATGCATTCTGCCGGACAAAACAGACAAAATAACATGCAAGAAAAATCACACATACTGAAATCATATGCAAATACAGTGACTATGTTCACATGCACAGATTTACATTAGTTCTAATCAATTTAATCTGACGGAACGTTCCAAACGTTCTGTCTTAATGTGGCAGAACCTGATTTCACCAAAAGCAACATGTTCCTGGATCAACATTCCAATCAACCAATCAGATTTGAAGGACAAGTTTACAGTTTATGTCAGGTTTAGGTTTAAAACCAGGGTTAGGTGCTTCAACATCAGTGTTATTCACCTATCATTTCCCTCTGATTTTAGAGCTAAGTTATGGGTAGGGTTAGGTTTTATGGATAGGGATATGGTTATAATCAAATTTTCAGACAGGAATGTTGTTCCAGGATCAACAAAATATGTTAATTAGGATGTATCTCTACATATGAAATCAAATGTATTCTGAACAAAATGTCTGTGCATGTGAAGAGCAGCACATTCTTTCACCGGCTGTCAGAGAAATGATCAAGTCGGCTAACTACAGAATTCAGGTATTTGATGTTTTAGTAGGGATGTATTTTTGAAGTACATAGTTTAAAACACACAATTTGTCGGCTTGTCTAAATGACTAGTCAAATAGTTGGTTTAAAGGAAGCCATGTAATTTGGCTGGTTTAGGGTCATGCTAACAAGATGCATCCCATCCCATATGGAAAAATATGACACAAAAACATTCTTCTCACGTTGCTAACGGCAAATAATTACATGATATATAACCAAGGTGAAGATCAATTGTTGTTTTGAAACATAAAACTGAGGGAAAAATGGTTTACTATATCTAAATTGAATACATTAGCAGTATCGTTTAGAAGTGTCTGTTTATAATAAACCCACATAAGTGAGCAGAGAAATCTAGATAAGTATCATACCTGACGCTGATATTAAAATGTGCAGTCTTTGCAGTTTCCACATTTTTTCCGCAAATTTGGCTTTATCTATTAATTTTATAATTTTATTTTTTTGCTGGATATCATCCATATTGAAATGAAAGCATGCGAAAGATTGGTGGGCAAATGGGAGCTCCGATAGGTCAAAAAACACATGAGGAGAAGCGTTAGTATAATACAATATCACAGACATTTGCATTTGGACTGGATTCGATTTCTCAGAGGACCGCTGAGTTTGCCGGAAAACAGTAGGAAATTTTTATTTAGGTTGTTTGAGAAGAACACAGACATGGCAGATTTGGACAGGATTGAAATCACCTTGTGGTAATTACATGTTGGGCAGGAAATCCAAACGTTCGCCTATCATCCATCGACCTCAAATATGGCTTATCATTTGAAACATGCAAGTAGGAAATATATCTATAGAAAGCTTGAAATGCCAGGCGATTGTCAACCAATTCAAGTGGAAAACAAATATTTTCAGGTTATGTCATCCTGATTAGGCTATGTATTATATATAGGCAATTAAAGGCTCATTATTATGATTTATATGGCTTATTAAAGGTGCCGTAGAACGCGTTTTCAAAAGATGTAATATAAGTCTAAGGTGTCCCCTGAATGTGTCTGTGAGGTTTCAGCTCAAAATACCCCATCGATTTTTTTTTAACTGCCTATTTTGGGGCATCATTAAATATGCGCCGATTCAGCGCGCAGCCCCTTTAAATTCGCGCGCTCCCCGCCCCCTGAGCTCGCGACTGACTTAAACTGCATAAACAAAGTTCACACAGCTAATATAACCCTCAAAATGGATCTTTACAAAGTGTTCGTCATGCAGCATGTCTAATCGCGTAAGTATGGTATTTATTTGGATGTTTACATTTGTTTCTGAATGAGTTTGATAGTGCTTCGTGCCTAAAGCTAACATTACACACTATTGGAGAGATTTATAAAGAATGAAGTTGTGTTTATGAATTATACAGACGTGTTTAAAAATGAAAATAGCGACGGCTCTTGTCTCTATGAATACAGTAAGAAACGATGGTAACTTTAACCACATTTAACAGTACATTAGCAACATGCTAACGAAACATTTAGAAAGACAATTTACAAATATCACTAAAAATATCATGTTATCATGTCAGTTATTATTGCTCCATCCGCCATTTTTCGCTATTGTCCTTGCTTGCTTACCTAGTCTGATGATTCAGCTGTGCCAAGATCCAGACGTTAATACTGGCTGCCCTTGTCTAATGCCTTGAACATGAGCTGGCATATGCAAATATTGGGGTCATACATATTAATGATCCCGACTGTTACGTAACAGTTGGTGTTATGTTGAGATTCAACTGTTCTTCGGAGGTCTTTTAAACAAATGAGATTTACATAAGAAGGAGGAAACAATGGAGTTTGAGACTCACTGTATGTCATTTTCATGTACTGAACTCTTGTTATTCAACTATGCCAAGATAAATTCAATTTTCCATTCTACGGCACCTTTAATATACACGTGTGATTAGTTGACTAATCGCTTAAATGAACGACTACAAGTTGACTAGAAAATCTTTAGTCGAGGACAGCCCTAAACCAAACAATACTAAAGATACAAAATAAGAAAGAGAGAAAAAAGTTATATTCTTATTGAGCAATGTGTCCGAGTTTTAAATGTGATTATTACTGTGAGTTGAAGCAGGACTGATGTACTGATGCTGAAATGGAAAACGGTGACTCATGACTCACTTTGAAGATCTGACCCATGCGCAGTTTGGGCAGCAGTCTCCGCCTGTTGTCTGTGATCATTCCATCCACCCTCTTCATGTGAGGAAGCAGCAGCTCGTCTGAATGCAGGACCAGATCAACCACAAAGGTCAGCTTCACCATCTGCCACTTATTAACACTCCTGTTACAAAACAGACAGTTTGATCCTGGACTTCTCACCGTTCTCTCGCTCAAGCGCGTTCATGACGTCCGCGTCCAAGGCTACGCTGATCAGCAGCTCGACAAAGCTCTTAAAGGTCTCCTTCATGGTTCTGGTGTTCAGGAAACGGGAAGCGAACGGAACCGGAGGCGTAAACTCTGAAAATGAGAGATGGGATTGCACAAGGCATGAGTGTGGGACAACAGCAACAGACAGATTGGTCCATCAAGAGAAATTATTCAGAAATGTCCAATTGTATTTCTAAAAGTTGTAACTTCTTCCTGAGTCTCTCCATCAGTGTCGACTCCGGTTTGAACAATGTAAGGCTGAACACCGTTACTGACGATCCTCATTTTGGCTGCGTGAGATTCTCCAGATTTGTTGTTGTTGTTGAGCAACCGAGGCATGAGCTGTTAAAGCTCTGCCCTCTTTTGGAAAGCAGGCAGGGAGCAGCAGCTCATTTGCATTTAAAGGGACACACACAAAAACTTTTTGCTCACATCCAAATAGGGGCAAATTTGACAAGATATAATAAATGATCTGTGGGGTATTTTGAGCTGAAACTTCACAGACACATTCTGGGGACACCAGAGACTTATATTACATCTTGTGAAAAGGGGCATTATAGGTCCCCTTTATTACAAGTTGAGCAGAATTTTCTAAATATTTCTTCAAATCTACACAAAATAAGTGCTATAAATTAATTAAACTCATTAATATAGTTATACTTACTAAAACAAATTATAATCATTTATATTTAATGGAATTTACTGATGTTATAGATATTGCAGATCATGTCACTAAACATATCTTTGCTGTGTTCCAATTGTATTTCCACAGCTGTATCCAGTAGATGTCCTTAGTGAGTAAAATTTTGAGCTCTTCAAAAAAAAAAAAGTGAATCATTTTGCAAAACAATTGGTTAAATTAATTCAAAGTTCTGAAAGGCCTCACTTTCCCCATCACTGATGTGCACACATCAAGGCTACAAGGTCATACTGCCCCAACTGTCACATGTCTCACCGTCATCCTCACTCACAGCCTCTGGTGAGGAGTCGGAGGGAGATGTTGTGAACTCCTCTTTCCATTTCTTTCTCTTTTTGGGTGGCGGTTCAGCCTTGGCTTTCGACTGCTTGGGTCTGGGTTTAGACAGAGCTTTCTGTTGTGTTGTTTTCTGCGTAGGAGAGTCCGACACAGTCACTGCAGTGAATCGTTGGGCCAGAAGAGCTTTGGCCTGAGAGCCTCTGGAAACAACAGATATCACAGATAAATTAATTTGTCATTTATATGTACATTATCAATAGTAGCTAATGGAACAGTTCTGACCGAAACCAAAACACTGTGAATTTCGTGCTAGCTGGCTGGAATAGAGTAATGTCTGGGATCAGTTTGATGTTGGAGATTTCAAACACACTGGCAGGAGATTGATGTTCCATGGAAAAATATTTGGCTGAGTGGGATTGCACAATAGAGGCCTGTGGCTCAGCTTGACATTTTAGAGAAGAATAGCAAACCATGATTGCTAACTCGTCGTTATGAATTTCATTTATACATTTACATAGAGGCAACACACAGGACAACGTTCTTGTGTTCAAAAACAGGTAGGTGACGCCAAAGTCTCTTTAATGGAACAGAACTAAGTGGACTAAACGATTGGAGAAGTTCTGCATATGTCACCAGACAGAAGTCTGTCGTAAAGTTTAAAATCAAACAAGTGCACAGATGAACTTATTCACAATAAAAATAATTCTTAAAGGGATAGTTCACCCAAAAATGAAAATTCTGTCATCATTTACTCACACTTTTGTTGCTACAAACCTGTATGAGTTTCTTTCTTATGTTGAACTAAAAATCAGATATTTTGAAGAATGTTGGTAACCAGACAGTTGACGGTAGCCATTGACTTCCATAGTAGGAAAAACAAATACTATGGAAGCCAATGGCTACCGTCAATTGTCTGGCTACCAATTTTCTTTAAAATATCTTCTTTTGTGTTCAACAAAAGAAAGAAACTCATACAGGTTTGGAACAACATAAGAGTGAGTAAATGATGACAGGGTGAACTATCCCTTTAATTTTCTGAATTCAAGTAAGACAGATACCACCTGTACCTCATTGAATGCATGGGCTTGCATCGTGGTTTCCTACTGCAAACTCGAACATATTCCCGCTTGTTGACAGTGTCAAGAAATTTGACATGTACTCTCCTGTACATGGACTTGGCATCGCCAAAGTACCCCAAATACTGTAAAGAGCATATGACACTGCCTGTTGTTCACAGCATTTTGAGATATGCGTTGGAAGCACACTATGTTGCCACATATATTGTTTTGTATTGACACTTACACTGTTGGTGGCAAAAAACACTCGTTTCCCATCCCTGAGCTCGGGTACAAACTTCTGCAGCAGGGCTTTCTGAACCTTCCAGATGGCTGGTGGTTCAACCCCTGCCTTCAATGTGATCTACACCCAAAACACACATCAAAGGCTTACAGAGACAAAGGGTTTGATGAAACACAGTCAGGCAGTCTGCCCTATGTCTCATAAAGTTGACAGGAGGTTGGTGAAAACATCACAAACTGCTCAGCCACAACAGAAAGGTCACATAATGTAATTTTAACAATTTAGAGTTTACGTAAAACGGCAGTCACAACCCATTTTACTTCCATAATGTGATTTATTTTTTAACTAAGGCCCTGTTTACACTTGGTATTAAGATGTGTTTTGGTCGATTGGATCACAAGTGGATGGCGCTAAATACAGTTGTCCAAAACGTTTGAGCTTGTCCACTTCCAGAGGACTACATTGCTTTCATAGTGTAAACGCTCATGTGGTTGAATGTGTTCAAACAGCCACAAAAGACCATCAACTCTCCGCCTACTGACCTAACATGTAAACGTTATGGGAAGCACGGTAGCCAGACGGGATTTAAACTTTGTCGGCTGAAGACCCAAGTTTGGTTTGAAGATGAAAAAAATACCAAGCACAATGTTCTCTCACCATTCCTAAAACAGCTTCAGCCATGGTCTTTCAGCTTTGAGAGCAGAAACGAAAGCTGATGCTCTCTGTTTTTTTCCCCCCGTCGTCTCCGGGCGCATTCATATGCAAATTGTAAAACCCATACATTTACCCGCCCCTAGACCCTCCCCTTGAAGAAATCAGAACAGAAGTGGTTGAAAGTGGACATAAGAGATGGATTAAAACACCAGGTATAAAGAGGAATGTGTCTCTGTCATCTACTTGTCATCCAATCGACCAAATATCCATATTATATCCATATTATTTGCTGCAGTTGTATATTGGTAATTTTCTGTGCCATCCATGTTAAATACAATACTCTCTGAGTTCTCCTCTTGCTAAATGAATCCAGCTGATTATCCCTAATTGGTAATCTGCCATGAAAAGGGTGAATGTTTGTAGTAATGTGAGCACTGAAGAAAGCAATGTGATAAAACATCTTTTCATGCTTGTCTAGCTTTTAGTTCACTTGAACCTTGCACTTTTTGCACCATGCAGTTTATAAAGTAAAATACTTTTGCTAGACTTTCTCTAGTCTGGACTGAATCCAGTGTGTGGTTAGCATTTTGTTTGTTTCGTTTGTTCAGAATAAATTGCGCACAATAAGACCAGTAACATGTGTGTGTTGACTTCTATAGGCTCATATATGACACAAAAAGCAAAGCTCAGCATACCGCCATCCTTTCAATGTCCTCGTTCCTAACCACGAACTCATCTCGCTCCCGGTACATGCCCTCCCCTCCGCTATCTGACAGCTCCTCGTCCATCAGACCCTCGATAGCAACTGCGGTCAGTTGAACAGCTAGCTTGTCTGGAGGCACATCCTTCACCAGCTCCTCTGCAGACACATTCTGTACAGCCTTCGGTTGTTCCTGTGGTTTGGTAACTATAGGCTGTGTGCTGGAGGCCTGTAGCTGCTTGGTATTGTCACCTGAATATATTCAATGTTGAAACAGGAGAAGATGAACTAGGGTTGTCATAATACCTAGATTTCTGTATCTCAATAATAATGATTATTTTACAAAATAGTATACAAAAGCAACATGCCTTTACCTTTACATATAGTCCTTAAAGCTATCCTACATATAATGACTTGAATGTAATATGAAATATTAAATAAAAGGTCTACATAAAGGGAGCTTCCATACCCAACTTCGGCTTTTTGTCTGAGGGCTCATCTAAAGACGAAAGTGCAGAAGTGATGCTCTTTTGAAGATCTTGGTTTTTCCCCACTGAATCATCTTCATCAGAGGAAAATGATGGCAGTGTTTCCAGGTTCCTCTGGAGCTCTTCATCAAGTCGCTTTGTAGAAATGACACTATGAGGGTCTGGAGATATCAATGTTGAAGGAGTTGAAGGAGGGGGAGGTTTAAAAGGAATAAGTAATGGATTTGGAGGCCTCTTGGAGGCCGAAGGCTTTCTGGTGCGACTGGGTGACCGTATCGGTGGAGATGATAGGTTTTGTCTGGATCCAGATTTAAGGAAGTCCAGGAAGGAGCCTAAGAATCCAGTTTTAACCTCTGGCTGTTTTTCTTCAACCTCTCTTAACTTCTGACGCATCCTCTCCTGCTGTTGGTAGTTATCATGGGAAACCTCTGAGGTGGATGTTGAACTTGCCTCACTGGCACGTGAATTCTGGCGCTTAACTTGTGCGCTTTTCTTCTGAGATTTGGGTTGACCATTTTCATCTTCAACAGACAGCTTAGATGAACCCTTCGATCTGGATCGTTTTTTTGGTAGGCCATCAGTAGAACGCTCAATAGGACTATCATCATTTTTAAGGCCTTTCGATCCCTTCAGCTGGCTTATATTATGTGGCACATTTTCAGTATTCGGATGTCCTGATTGACTTTGCTCCTGGCCCGCCAACTGAAAGTCAGAGGAGGTTGTATTACTAATAGCCAGTCCATTAGCATTCAAAGCAGAGCCATTGCTAGAGTTTACAAAATGTCCTTTGGGTAACACATCATTCTTCTCATGGGCGTTTGCCACCTTGTCAGATATTTCTTGTGCAGAGTTGTTTCTTATCTCTGGTTGGTTATGAGAGTTTGAGAGCGTAAACACATGGTGTCCCTCCGTTTCTTCTTTGGAGTATGTTGTTTGAGCACCAATTATAGTCATCGCTTGTGAGTTAGCGATTATCATATGCTGAGATGGGAAATTATTAAGTCTGTTCTCAGTAGACTGAAAATTGCACTTGGACTCTATAGAGTTGGCTACCGATGACATGTCGCCATCGGATGATGTGGATTTGACAAAATCCTGTGGTGTGACGCCACAGGCGGCTGCTGTAGCAGCAAGGATGTCATCAACATTTGAGAGAATGTTCCTCTCATCTGCCAACAGCATGGAGTCTGGAAAGCATACAGAGCTGAGAGTAAAGTTCTGCTTTGCGTCATGAGGATTTGACTGATTGAAGTTGTCTTTTTGTGTTGGGTCCTGTTTAGTAGACTCTGCTGAGGTGGGCACTTGGCGAGAGACAATTTGCTGATTATGACGCCCATTAACTGTCAAATTAACAGTGTCGCTGTTCATTTGGAGATACTGGACTGGTACGGACTGCATGTACATAGTCTGCTTGGGCTGATTCTGGGCTGAGGTGAGCAAAGGCTGCTGCAGAACAATCATGTGAGAGGGATCGAGTAGCACTTGGGCACTGGGAACCTGGATGAACTGTGTTTGGTCCTCAGACAGCTGTCTGGGATCTGTCGGCTGAACTCGGACAATCTGACCTTGATGATTCTGCTGCTGAGATATTGACCCTTTCAGAACTAAAGTATGCTGTTTCAGCTGGTCGGCACTCAAGGGTGCATGGGTGGAGTGCATCAACAAAGGGTTACTCTTGGGGTCGGAGGGAGTATTGACACTGGTAGCAAGCTCCTTTGTGGTTTCCAAGTGTGTAAGGATCTGCTCCTCTGATCGGGAGTTACTACGAATGACACTTTGAGTGTTGTGCCTGTCTTCCATCTTTGAAACTACATAAACGTCATTTTTTGCACTGTTCAGTGCTCCGATTTCAGTGGCTGAAAGGGTTTGAGGAGAGGTCCCCATAGAGCCTTTCTGTAATGCCTGCACATCCTCAAGAGGAAGCTCTCCAGAGCTCTCTTTTGAGGAAAGAAAGATTCGTTCATCTTGCTGACGTGGTTTTAACTCAGCTGAGGACTGGTCATTTGGTAAGGCTTGGGTGTGAGTGGCAGGAGAGGAGGTTGACTGGACAGGTAACAAGTACTTCTGCTGTAACAGGGCACTGTCTGTCTTGCTAACAGGGGAAGACTGCATTAGGATGTAATCCGGGCCTAAGTTAGTGGATGATAAGCTTCGGGCACGACTGGGTGAGAAGGAAGAGACAGAGGATAGGGATTGACTTGACACATAGTTCTGTGAAGGTATGCTAGCAGATGCCAGCCCTTGGGTATAGAAACTAATAGTTGGCAGGCCCTGAGAGTGGCTGGAAGAATAGCTTTGAGAAGGGCTTCCCATGCAAAGAGTTTGCACCTGTGTCTCATACCCTTCCCTGTTTCCCACAGGTGGCAATTCCTGCTGCTGACTGGAGGAATAAATAAGAGACTGGCTCACAGATGTCTCAGCTTCAGATTGGCTAGTGTATGAGGAGAGAGTCTTGTAAATAGAAGGAAGCTTCTCAGGCAAACTAGACGAGAAGGCCTGCGTTTGGCTGAGGTTGCTCGACAGGCTTTGAGATGTGATATAAGCATGCGAGGCACTAACGGACAGCTGCGTGGATGTGTACGGTTGCGATTGGCTAGCGATCACTGAGCTTTGTTTCTGGGCTGAGGAGGAGTAGCTCGGCGGCTGCAGGCCTGGAGAACTTGTCTGGGCTTGAGTGTCTGTGTTCTCACTGGGATGTTGAGCTATTTTGGAAGATCCGTCTTTAACCTTTACTCCAGATGAGCTGGAAAACCCAGGGGAGGGGACAGAGGAAGCGTAGGCCTGAGTTTGCTGCAGCGCTGTATTTGGAGTCTTCTGTTGTGCAGCACCGTTTAGCGGTGAAGGGTCACCCGCAGGACTGCAGGGTACGGGTGTGTGTGGGGAGAGATCCTGTTGATATGAAATGTCATCCTCATCATGCAGGTAACCCTGTAGGGAGTGCTGAGCACTGCTAGCCAGCTGCTCCTGGACTGGCTGGGTGCTTGAAGGCCGCTGGTGGTGCTTGATTACACTACATTCACGCTGAAGTGCTCGTTCGATGGAGCCTGAGAAAACCGGGCCACCGTAAGGCTGAGGGGCTTGCTGGGAACTGCCCAAGGAAGTGGACAGGAGACTGAACTGAGGCTGAAGGAGGTGTGGGGCTGACTCTTGTGCTGAGCGATATGTGGAGGACTGGGGTGGCAAGCCAACCCCTAGAGACGTACCACCAAAAGAGAGTGCAGTTGGCACAGTGTTCTGGGAGGATTTGAACTGGAGCAAAGGGTCATTAGGGGATAGCAGACCATTCGAAGAGATGAAAGTGCTGTCCTGAACAGCAAGTGCTGATGTAGTGGTGAAACTTCTGGTAGGAAAGGCACTAGGGTGCTGGTAGGAGGAGAGCGCAGAAGGCGTTGGGAACGTTCCTGATGGATGCAGGGCTCCGGTGAGAAAAAGTTCTGTTGAAGTGTTTGCACCTGTAGCAGAAAAAAAAATAACGTTTGACGAACTGCAGGGAGTATTTAAATGACATGTCATCTCTTAAATTACATTTTTCACTAAAATACCACTTAAAGGGTTAGTTCACCCAAAAATGAAAATTCTGTCATTAATTACTCACCTTCATGTTGTTCCACACCCGTAAGAGCTTCGTTCATCATCAGAACACAAATTAAGATATTTTTGATGAAATCCGAGAGGTATCTGACTCCTCCACAGACAGCAATTTAACGACCATTTTCAAGGTCCAGAAAGGTACTAAAGACATCGTTAAAATAGTCCACGTGACTGCAGGGTTCAACCTTAATGTTATGAAGTGATGAGAATACTTTTTGTGCGCAAAAACAAAACAAAAATGACGACTTTATTCAACAATATATCTTTTCTTCTGTGTCATTCTCCTACACTGTTTAAGTTCAGCTCTTCCAGGTACTACATCAGAACACCGGCTCAGTATTGGGCGACGCTGTTCACATGAGCAGCACGACGCATGCATGTGATGCTGACGCAGGAGCCGGCCAATACTGAGCCGCGGTCTGACGTAGAACCTGGAAGCGCTCAGCGTAAACAGTGTAGGACAGGGGAGGGCAAGTTCAGTCCTAGAGAGCCGCTGTCCTGAGAGTTTAGCTCCAACCCTGAAAAAAAAACAACTCACTTGTCTATAGCCTTAGTAATCCTGAAGAGCTTGATTAGCTTGTTCAGGTGTGTTT
This sequence comes from Megalobrama amblycephala, assembly GCF_018812025.1. NCBI lineage: Eukaryota > Metazoa > Chordata > Actinopteri > Cypriniformes > Xenocyprididae > Megalobrama > Megalobrama amblycephala. Next base: position 38,772,797 of record NC_063062.1, on the reverse strand, counting down.
GATTAAGGTTGGAGCTAAACTCTGCAAGACAGCAGCTCTCTAGGAGCAAACTTGCCTTCCCCTGGCGTAGGATAATGACACAAAAGAGAAGATATTGTTGAATAAAGTCATCATTTTTTTTTGTTTTTGTGCACAAAAAGTATTTTCGTTGCTTCATAAAATTAAGGTTGAACCACTGCAGTCACGTCGACTGTTTTAACGATGTCTTTAGTACCTTTCTGGACCTTGAAAGTGGTGGTTAAATTGCTGTCTATGAAGGAGACAGACACCTCTCAGATTTCATCAAAAATATCCTAATTTGTGTTCTGAAGATGAACGAAGGTCTTATGGGTGTGGAGCGACATGAGGGTGAGTAATTAATCACATAATTTTCATTTTTGGGTGAACTAACCCTTTAAGGGGGTCATATCATGAAGAATCAAAATCTTCCTTGATCTTGTGAGATAAGAGAGTTCATTATGCCATTTAAACTGTAACTTACCTCAGTCCAAACAGACCATCTATTCAAAATGTAATTTTCTGTACTTTCGCAACTGAACACATGATGATGCCTATTCAGTTGTGGCAGTGTTTGGAAACATGGCATGCCCCGTTACAGTGAGGTGAAAAGGAGTAAGTCGTATTGATGCTATTATTACTGAACGCCAGAAGAATTAACGCTATAAGTAAATGTGCAAAACCTTTCCAGTCTGTGTAGCATTTGCCAGGAAGAAAAGCACCTGATCCTTTCAGTCTGTCGATAACAGTTTCAGAGGTGCATTTCAGCTGGGACTGTTTTGTAAACCTGTCACAATTTAATGCAGTTTTTGCTATGAGACTGTTATCAAAGGATGGGACAGTGCCAAAAAAAGAAAAAAAATGTTGCAGCATATGATGAATGAGTGCAGCAATGCACCAATTGATTTCATATGCTAAGAGGGAGTTTACAAAAGAGCAAAAAAATGGCCCATTTAATTTTAAAGGGGGGTGGTAAATGGTCATGAAAAACAAAATTTTGACCTATTATATATGGAGCTTAGAGAAAATAACATTTTATTTCATTTTAATAAAAAAAGAACATGATGATATGACCCCATCAATTGCCCTCATTAAGGATGACTGGCAAAAGGGAAGGTGGTGCAGCAAAAACCTCAGTGGTTCCTTTAAAACAGAGACCTAATACATATTTACCTGTTTGCCATGAGGGGCTTCTAAACGGAGGGAGAAGAGTAGAGCCAGCAGGTCCAGCCTGAAGGCCTCGAGATTCAATAGCGGAGAGGAAGTTCATGACTGATGATTCAGTAGTGTTGCTGCTGGCTGTGCTGTGCTGATTTGAGTCAAACACTCCTAAAAGAGAGAGAGATAGAGAGATAACAGGCTGTCAGTGAATTTAAAGAGTGACTATATATCGTTACAGCCTGAACCGTTTGCTCACCTGGTGGGTGGTGGGTGGTGGTAAACGTAGGCTGGTGACTAGTGGCAAAGGTCTGCCGTTGGAGGAGCTCAGAGTCCAATTGTGTAGAACCATAACTTGAACTATAAGTGAAAAGGTTACCTTTAGACAGTATAAAAAATAAAAAAACTGACCACAACCTTTCACTGAGCTCACACAAAGATCTTTAATCTTCACATAAGGCAGGCACAACTGTATACATTACCTTCACATGTAATCTATTCTAGAGGTGTTTACTGTACACATCCACACACAAACCAAACTCTTTAGTATAACAAAAACAAACCATTTTAGACATAATAGCAGATATCACACATGTTCTCTGTGATGCATCCTAGTTTGGTAGTAGTAGCCTACATAATAAGCTAGTAGTAGTAGGGGTAGTTATACTGTATAGTCCGCATATTTAAAGTGTTTTATACAAGTTTTCCGTCATAAATAAATAGCCATGCGTCACAGCAAATGAGACAAAAAGGCATAAGCTGCAAAGACAATAGAGTCTGGACAGAGAAAACACATGGAAACTATTTTAGTTGGTTTGTCTGGTTTGTCTCTTGCTAAATAGAGGCAAGTCTGTCTATATATTTTGCCAAATAAACATCTGCATAGTAAATGTTACAGCAGGGGAGATTCATTTTTAAGTTTGTTTCCTATCTATTTTTGATGGCTTCAGTGTGGATGTGTGCAGATATCGCATAAACTAACGGGTTTGGAAGGACATCACATGAGGCGAGGGTGAGTAAATAGACAGGATTTTCATTGTTGGGAGAACTAAACTTTTAAATTAACACCACTGATTTCTGATGTATGGTGTCAATGTAAATTTCAACATAACCATTCAAAGTTATAAGATGGGGAATTATTTGCATGCTAGGATAGTGTAATAAACTAACTGACTGCCAAACCACCTGGTGTTTTCATTTCTGACGAGATAACACACACTATTAGACAAGCAGGATTATACATCATAACGAGCTGCTTTATAAATGCATTCCTAATGCATTATAAAACAGCTAATAAGTTTTCATAATTATACATACACTAAAGTTATCATCTTTTCATGGTTTACAAGTTTGTGTTAGAAACATTTAGGTATGAAAAATACAGTGTTGCTTTACAATGCCGAACAGTTTCAATCAAAATTATTTAACCCCTTTAATCTGCGAGACATTTTGCTGCTGAGAACAACATTTTATGAAAACAATTCATCAAAGGCATCAGTAAACTATTATACAAAGTTTACAAATACACATTTGATTGATTCCGAGAATGTAAAGTTGATGAAAAATGAAAACTGGCTCTAAGCATACGTGTACAAAATTAATCAACCCCCAAATGTCAAATTTTGTGCAGAATCTTTTATTGTTATAAACACTTCTGTCACCTCTCTACTGCAATCTTGGCCCATTCCTCACTTGAAGAACCCCTATAACAAGACTGGACCGCCTCCATGTTTGACCATGGAGATCCTGTTCTTCTGCTCATAAGATTTTTTGCACCAGATGGACTGCTGATCCATGGGTCCAAAAAGTTCCGGTTTGGTCACATCCCTCCATAAAGCATTCATCCACAACTCTACAGGTACATCCAAATGAATTTAAGCATATTCAAGTCAGCCTTTTACGTTCTTCTTGATCAAGAGTGGCATTCGGCAAAGCTTATGAGCAGAAGAGGCGGCCCAGTCTTGTTATGGGGTTCTTTGCTGTTGCAAGAAGTGGAAATCTGCCATCATGACATTCATGAATTCTTTGAAGTATCAAGCCATTTTGGCAAAGATGGAGCAGAGACTGAAGCTTGGTGATCAAAGAACTTTCCTGCATCCCAAAGTACACTGCCCTCCAAAAGTTTGGAAACACCCCTGGCAAAGTGTGGTTTTGGACGATATCAGCATAAATCCTTATCATTTTTTGGTGCAAATACATTAAAGTAACTTGACATTATCATTGAAGACCAGCAATAATAATTTTCATTTTGATTACATAATAATGGCAACATGTCAAAGTCAGACATGCCCCTTTGCCAGCTGTAATGCCTGGTTACCGGTTTAAACTTGGCCCAGGTTTGTAAAAGATTTTTGGGTCAGCACACCTTAATAGCTTCAACAACTGATTGCCAATTAAATTTAGAATAAAATGAACCAATTAGAACCCAGTTTAGGTCAGATAGCTGCTAATGGTGGATATTTTGATGAATTGAAAATTTAAGTTTTTTCTATGTATAAACTGTTTATGTAATAAAATATGTTTTCATAGCTTGTGTTGTCCCTTATCAGTGCAAAATTATCACAAATTAAAAAGGATTCATGCCAATATTGTCCAAAATCTCACTTTTCTAGGGCGTTTCCAAACTTTTGGAGGGCAGTGTATACATCCAAATCTGCTCAAGCTTGGTTCAGGGATCAGTCGTGAATATTCTTGAGTGGCCTGTACAGCCTTCAGATTGAAATCTCATTGAAAATATTCAGTGGAATTTGTAGAAAGCAGTGGTAACATGGAAACCAAAGACTATCCAGTGATCTGGAAGCTTTTTCAAGCAAGGAATGGGCCAAGATTGCAGTTGAGAGGTGACAGGAGCTTCTAAGCACTTACATGCAGCAATTATTGGAGGTTATAAAGAATAAAAAATTCTGTACACATATGTTTAGAGCCAGTTTGATTTTTTTTTTTTCGTTTTCATTTTTCATGAACTTTACATTCTCGGAATCACTCAAATGTGTATTCATAAACTTTGTATAATAGTTTACTGATGCCCTTGATAAATTGTTTTCATAAAATTTTGTTGTCAGCAGCAAAATATCTTGCAGGTTAAAGTCGATGAATAATTTTGATTGCAACTGCATATAAAGACAATAGATTCACTAACCTTATGTGGGTCACTTATACTGTTTCTAGAAGATGTTTGCTACCTATCCAGTCACACACAGGCACTGTCTCAACTCTAGTGTGCTGACTACCCTGCCTAGGTTTTGTTTTTGCACTTAAATTAATTTTTCAGTACTTACAGTTACACTGATTAAATGACTTAAATTGTATCTGACATCACTACCTCATAAACAAAAGCAATTTATGCATATAAATATGATGCACTGGCGCTAAACACGAGTAAGTTTGAAGTAAATTATTGACAGACAGACCTAAATAAGACACTTTGTGTAAAGTTGCAGACACGTGGCCCTTCTGCAACACTGATCGATCAATTGTTTACAAACCTCCTCCATGTCTGCAAACACACTGTGACTGCAGTACAAGTTTATATATCAGAGAACAAGCTGACACAGTTCTTAACCTGCACTTTCTGATGATTCATGCACAAAACCATACACCATAATGAATAATAAGGCATAACGGTGGGAGTGCAGTGCGGATTGAAAGGTGATCAGTGATTTGAGCACATTCAGCAGATATACAAACAACATCACGGTGTGATACTTCGCGAGTGACTACAGCTATAAACGCATTAGCTCCATTAAAACTGCCTTTTTACACGTCTTGACACTTTTACATGCGTGTTTGTGTCGCTAGGCCTTCCATCACCGGAGTTTTCTTCGGGAGGCGACCCGCCCTCTCGTACCTGGGTTTGTAGGCCCAGCCCGCGCTCTGAGCCGCCGCATTGACCGGCTCTGTGAAGCTGGAGCTCGGGTAATTCCTCTCCATCATCCGCCTTGGATCGGGAATGACGCGCGTCCCCCGATGCAGCTACACATTCAACCGAGCGTGAGAAAATCACATATTCCTCCAAACGTTGTGTGTCCTGCGGTGATCCGAGCGCTGGTCCCGGGGGTCGGACGGCTGATTTTAGCTGTGGATTAAGCGCAGGGGGAGAATCACTGCTCGTGGCCCCCAAACATAATCAAACAGAGTCAGAAGCGCTGCTGCATCGAGTCCCCATATTGACGTTTTTCTCCCAAACATTCACTTCCGACAAACTTTAGATGGAAGTTTTTTTGCTTTTCTCCCCCTCTGTCTCTCGTTCTCTCTCTCCACACAGGCGCGCGCACGCCCGCTCGCGCAGCATGTATCCCTGTGGAGACTTTAATATCTATTGTTGCTAACATTAATATAATTATGGTCCCACTTTATAAACTGTGTGCTGTTTTTTCAGTGTCTTTAACTATTATTAACATCTTAATGAATCATTTGATCCATTCAGTGCACTTATTGTTTTTACACTGTACTTATATTTTAAAAAATATATGGCTGTGTTTAATTACAGCTGTAATTAATTTGTAATTACATCTATAATTACACTGTAGACCCTTTTCTTACCCCTTAACCCACCCTTAAACCTAACCATACCATCAAACTGTACCTGTATTTCACTTCAATAGCAGTGATTTGCAATACAATATGAACACCAGAGGTGTAAAGAGTACCTGAAAAGCATACTTGAGTAAAAGTACTGTTACCTTACATCATTACAAGTTACAATTCCAATACGACTTGAGTAAAAGTCTTAAAGTATCTGATTTTAACAGTACTTAAAGGGTTAGTTCACCCAAAAATGAAAATGATGTCATTAATGACTCACCCTCATGTCGTTCCAAACCCGTAAGACCTCCGTTCATCTTCGGAACACAGTTTAAGATATTTTAGATTTAGTCCGAGAGCTTTCTGTCCCTCCATTGAAAATGTATGTACGGTATACTGTCCATGTCCAGAAAGGTAATAAAAACATCATCAAAGTAATCCATGTGACATCAGAGGGTCAGTTAGAATTTGTTGAAGCATCGAAAATACATTTTGGTTCAAAAATAACAAAAACTACAACTTTATTCAGCATTGTCTTCTCTTCCGGAATCCTTTCCATTGAATTGATTCCATTGAATCCTTTCATCTGTCGGCGTTGGTAATGCACTTTTACGTTGCCGTGGTTGTTTTAGGCGATTAGGACATCCGCGACATTTTGAAGCATCGAAAATACATTCTGGTCCAAAAATAACAAAAACTACGACTTTATTCAGCATTGTATTCTCTTCCGGGTCTGTTGTCAATTCGCGTTCACGACTCCGCTGCTTCTTCTTTCCTGTTTTATGCCGATTGGCATCCAGCTTATTGGTGCATTACCGCCCCCTTCTGCTCCGGAGTGTGGTTCACGACTCCACAGTGGCGCTGCTGATGTAAGACGCTGCTGACGTGTTATCTGGTGCGCCCGAGCTTCGTTTACAGTCTGAGGGAGACGCACGCTGTATTCAAGCTATTCTACATTGTTTGTATTTTGGTATTGCTATATTTTTTAAAATGGTACGTAAGTGCGCATGTCACAGATGTCCTAATCGCCAAAAACAACCACGGCGACGTAAAAGTGCATTACCAATGCCGACAGATGAAAGGATTCAATGGAATCAATTCAATGGAAAGGATTCCGGAAGAGAAGACAATGCTGAATAAAGTCGTAGTTTTTGTTATTTTTGAACCAAAATGTATTTTCGATGCTTCAACAAATTCTAACTAACCCTCTGATGTCACATGGACTACTTTGATGATGTTTTTATTACCTTTCTGGACATGGACAGTATACCGTACATACATTTTAAACTGTGTTCCGAAGATGAACGGACGGGTTTGGAACGACATGAGGGTGAGTCATTAATGACATAATTTTCATTTTTGGGTGAACTAACCCTTTAAGTATTTTTACTCATGCTGAATGTCGGTTCAGAGATGCACTAGTCCTGAGAGACTGCCAGTAAAAATAAGAAACAGTTGATTTGTAAGATGAGAAATTAAGTTTATTTTCTAAAAACAAAATAAAACGGAACACCTCAATATTGCAATAAATCAAGGTCGACAACCTTTTAAACATCTACAGCTCAAGCACACAGAAAGTAAACCAATATCCTTCAAAACAGTCTTTTCAATATAGCGGATACATAAAACAATGTTAAGTAAAATTAAATAGTCAAAGTCTCCTGTATGTGCTAGTTTGAGCCTCATCACCAGCTGCAGTCATTTCCTCATCTAATAAATAAAACACCTGCGATCAGAAACTACCTGCTAATGCGCTCACATTCATGTAAAGTATCCTTGTTGACAAGTTTTGGGTGAGTAAAGGCAAAATGCACAAGATACAGTACCTTCAATGACCTTAGATGGCGATATCACTTCATAATATATCAGAAACAAACTGCTGCAGAAAAAGTTAGGTGTCCTGAAAAATGTAATTTGTAATTGCATTACTCATCACAAATGTAGTGGAGTAAAAAGTACATTTACTTGCTCAAAAATGTAGTCAAGTAGAGAGTAAAAGTTGCCAATATCTCTGATACTCAGTACAACTACAAAGTAGCCAAAAAGATACTTAAGTACAGTGACTAATTACATTTACTCAAGATGAACACAATAAGTACATCGTACCCATTATTTGTAAGTATAGTTAAAGACACCTAATATAAAGTGTGACCATAATTATTATTCTTCATTCTCCATCCATAACCTTATATACACCTTTACAATGTCATCAGGAGCAGTTGTCAGTATGATTGTGGGATGTTCCTACCTTTATCAATTGTTCTTATACACTGTAAACCCTAACGTTTAAAATAATTATTTGGTTTGAGTAGGACAAACTTAAACTAATTAATTCAGTCAAATTAACTTATATAGCACTTTCTTTTTCGTTCAAGTTCACAGAACTGATATATTTTAAGTAAACTGAACCATTTCATTGTTTTGAGTTTTATGGACTTATTTCTTTTAAATTTAGACAAACTTAAGTTTAACAAACTGGGCTGGGATTTCTATTTCCCAACATGCTTTGCCCATAACACTCAAAAGGGAGAGTAAATGCTAAAATTAAGTGTTATATAATGTTTTTTGTTTGTGAAAGATTAATGTTAAGTGGGAGATTTAGTGATTAATGTTTTGTTATGCTAATTTAGAAGAGTTTCTGTTAATGTGGGTTTTTGGAGAGTTAACATAGTGACAAGTGCACGGTGCATGTGGCTTGGTTTGAGAGCAAGTACTGTATGCTAAATGTTTTATAGTGCTGTACTCATTCATTCAGCAAGTGCAATACCATGCTATTTTTAACATGTTAGCTAGCATTTTTTTGAATTAACTTGTTATAGCTAGCCAATTTTACACAAATAAAATGTTTACATTGGGGTTACATGATAATTTTAAGTTAAATGTATGAGTGTACTCAAACATTTCAAGTTAAGAACAATTAAAATGTATGAGTAGTACAAAATATAAATCTGCCAGTTCTGCTTACTTAAACTTTGAATTTTAACTGATTGCCTCAATTTTTTTTTTTGAGTTTTGCCAACTCATTCAGGTTTACAGTGTAGGTTTTATTAATCGCTTGGCCCATATATTAACTTTGTCATTTTCCTGAGGATATTTAGAGAACTGCGTACTGCAACATTAGCAGACTATTAATGTTCACACACAGTGGCTCAAGATGATGTCTTAATACCATTGCATTTAAATATCAAATGATTTTTGTCATTTGTCTCAGAACTTAATTTCTAAGAAGACAGTTTCCTTCAAGTTCAGACAAGTGTGCCAGTTAAGTTCTCAAGCTGTGGTTTGTGAAGAATGCCAAGCGATTGGCTGATTTAAGGAGCATTCTAGATCATTTCAACGAAATAACAAAACAGCAGTCTGACAAATAGATTAAAATGCAGGAAAATACATCATCCGTCATAGAGTATATATTATATGGTATAAACAGAATAATTCATATCCTATTTTAAACAGTAGGATTTTTTTGATGGTATGATTGATGGTTTGATGTGGTCCACAGTTTTTGTTTTACTGTTGAAGTGGTCCACAACCTGAAAAAGTTTGAGAACCGCTGTTCTAGCAGAGTAACCACAGACAACCACAACCACAAAGTGACAATATTTTTGACTATACCTATATTGTTTTGTCTGTCTTTATACTGAACGTTTGGCGTGAAAAGTGTGCTTGTGCTGTATTTCCTTCCTTTAAAATAAGTTACACGACAACACGGAAGAGTTTTTCCTTTGCGTTTTTGCAGTTTCGCATACAGACGACAACATTGTCAAAACGATCCCCATTCACACGGATCCGCGAAAATGACTAAAAACATTGCATTTTGCTGCCAGGCCAGTAGGTGCCGATGTCAGGTAGAAAGAAACACTGTATGTGCCTATAGACTAAACACGCTTTTTTTTTCTTTTTCTTTTTTTAGATTAAACACGCTGTCACACGTAGCAAGGTGTGGTGTGGCGTAGGTATTCCAACACGACAAAGAAAATAAATGCAATACACTTTTATTAACAAATAAACAGAACAAACTGTAACCAAACTTAGCTGTAACGTTAATGAGAACCCACAACTAAGAAAACAAACTAGAAGCAAACAAAGATGATTGGGTAATGAGTAACCAAGGAGACTAATAAGAAACCAAGTGATACAAAACAGAATGTTCATGTGACACACGTATGCGCTGATGTCTCAGGTTTCTCAGATTTGCATTTTTGTAGTTTACATCGAGACGATAACAGTATCGTTTTCAAAAACTTGCATTTTGAAACCCGTTTAAAAGTTTGCGTTTTCAGGTCCCCAAAACGACATTGTATAAAAAGTTTTCCGGTTTTAGCTGAAAACGGTGTTGTGTAAACAACCCCTTAAATAGGCCTACTGTAACCCAACACTTTCATAAACAACCCCCACTAACTTGCCTAACATTTGCATACAATATCTGACTCCAAATAGAGTGTGAAAATGTATTAATACTGTACCTAAAAGTTTCTTTAGGTGTATTACCCATAGTAATTAATATGCCAAGTGTTTTCATCATGCGCCAGAATGTAACAAGACAACACTACGATACAAAAATAGTCAAAGCAGGAATTTTATTATAAAGTCTATTAATATCCCTATGACGATTACATCAGAGTCCACCTGCTATCATGTACAAGGCATCAAAGAGATGCTTAAGCCTCCAGAAACCTCTAGAGTAACTGTGCAGTGTTACTTTGTAAAACAAAGGTGTGCATGCACTACATCCGCCAATAGAATGAAAAGAAATTCTCAATAAGATGAAAGCAACAGAAATAATTTATCTATATGCACAAAGGTTTAGTGCAAACAACACAGCCTGAAATGAGTGTCATAACGATAAAGGAGGTAATATTGTATTTGGTGTGCTGATCACAGAATTATTTCTCACAAATGCAGACCATTATTGATCCAGTAAATACACTAATTATAAGTCACACTTTACTAGATCTCTATAGCATGCCTTAAAAAAAAGGGATAAAATTACACTTATGTATATGTCCTTCATAATAGCCCAGCATGTTAGATAAAAACTTTATTAAACTTTTTATTGTTATAATATAATAATTAATATCAAAACTGGTTTTTAATGGTTATAGTTTGAAATAAACACAATTAAAAAGAATTTACATAAAAAAAAGTGATTTGATTTTGAAAGGCGTCTTTTCAGTCCATCCTGATTCAGTTTGGCAAATGATGATATGGTTATCGTCGGGTGCTGCCTGGCCTGGAACTGCGGACAGATATTAGATGTGTGGAATTAGATGTGTGACCATTTTAACTGAAATTACACTATGAAAAGTTAGATAAAAAAAAAAATAGACTGATGCTTATGTAGACCAGTAGTTCTCAAGCAGGGCGCCTCAGCAAACTTCTGAGGGAACCTCGAGATGATGTAAAATGATTTATTAATGAGCCAAAACAACTAAATATCAAGAATTCTTATTTTAATTCGCCCCCTCAAAAAAAGTTTTATTTTTTTTCTTTGAGGAACTAGGATTTGCACGGTCTTGTAAATTTCTAGACCTGGAAAAGTAATGCAAATTAATAAAATCTTGACACCATGGGCATCTTTTTTAATGTATATACACTTTGAGTAAAGCAAACCTCTAATTTAATGTAATTTAATAAAGCATTCAATTTTTTTTTATTTTTTTTTTTTTTATAAATGTAACCTTAATACGTATCATTATACAATAAATCATGAAAACAAAAACTGGTATAGTCATGTGGGTCATTCTGTGTCAAATAAACCTAATTTTGGGAAGTTCCCTGGCTAAACTATTCGATCAATATTTCTTCTGAAGAGAGGCAAACATTAGCAGTGATGAAAGCCAAAATATTAAATGCCATGGATGAATATTTACTAATCCACCATTTTGTAGATTTGGAGCCAAATTACAGGTGGGTGAAAATGACTTTGGAAAGACGGCAGTATCATTATTTTATTTCTACATGTAGATTGGTAGGCCTATTAGTAAAATCTGTTGACTTCAGCAATCTTTGTTGCGTTAGATATGCCAATGGTGACAAAAAGGAAAAAGCACTTTGTTTTTTTTTTGTGCCTCAAGTTTGCATGACTGTAACTCAAGTAGTAATAAAGATATCCTAATACCCTTTTAGAGTTTGTTTTTTAACAAACCTTTCTTTTGGCATGTTCATTTTTAAGGCCCTATATGGTTAATTCCCATAGATTTGGGGATCTCAATGTGGCTTTACGAATAAATTGGTAAACTGTACACATTTTCAGTGGTCAAAAAACAAAAGTGGGTCACTTTGCATAGCGGATACTTTTTTCTTTTAAAAAGGTATGAAGAACAAATAATGTTAAAACTAGAAAGGTATTTTGTTTCCCTCTATCAAATAACTGGAAAAAGGATATTTATGGCACTCAGACAAGATTGTTCTATACAAAGTTTATGTGACTGAAACTTAAAGCTGCAGTCTGTAAGTTTTGCCTCTTTGTCGCCATCTCTGTTTGAAACCTGCAACTGCAGTTATTTGCAGAATTATCTTTACGTGGGTTGTGCATCGGCACGACTCCTCAGCGCGGATGAATCTACTGTTTTGAGGTGCGGCTGCAGATATGTGTGGGGGCTGTCAGTCAACGCACCAGTGTGGATCTTCACTCTACATCATAATTACAGATGCTACATCTTGTATGTATGTCCAAAATAAGAAGTTTCACCGTAAAATGTCATCTGAAGAAATAAATAACATGTTACCCACTTTTGTTCTGACCAACTGAAAAGTTTTACAATAAATCATGCAACCAATGGTGCAAATTATAATTGTTATACTTTGTTCTCGAATTGTTAATGTTAAAAACGTCAACATTGCGTGACTACATGTATTTATTGTGTATTATCGTTATCCATAACTGTATGGATTAAGCGAAAACGTGCTGTTACCTTACTACCCAATGTACCACTGAAATGTACCTGTCCAGCAGAAAAATAGCAATTTCTGCGTCTGTTTTTAGGTCACACCACCTTTCAAAAGCCCTGCCGACATTTATTCATGTTTTCACACGGTCTCGGCCTCTTTCCCTTTTTACTGTAGAACTTTCTGGATTACAAGCCAGCATCTCAAGTTTAAATACATTCCAGCTGCTGAAAGAAGAGGCTACAAATGATGCGCCACCAGCAGCATCCATACACGTGATATAGCCTACTAACCAGGACTCCTTACTGTTTACAGACGTGACGTAATGACGCAAAGACAAATGTCAGCAAACTCGTATTTCCCATGAAAACCTACCAATATCAGTCAGATTATAAAACATTACTACAAGCTTACTGTTGTGAATCGAGCTAAGGTAAGAACATAGTTCTGAACAATGATTGGTTATGTACTTGCTCAATAATTGATTTTGGATCATTTTTAACCAAAAAAAGTTACAGACTGCAGCTTTAAAAAGTATTAAAGATATCACAATATGCTTTTACATTCTGGTTCTTAAACTTTTCTTTTGGTATGTTCATTTTTAAGGCACTTTAGTCAATTCCCAGAGATATGGGGATCTCACTGCGGCTCCATGTGCAAAATGTTTAACTTGTGCAAATTGTAAACCAAATTTTCAAACAGCTGATACTTATTGTATTTACGGAGGAATGTTTAAAGAACAAAACTGGAACATCTTCTTTCCTTCCCCCCCCCCCAAAACAACTGCAAAGGAAATAGCCAAGTTGAGGCACATTAACTTCCTTCCAAAAGTACTGCACCAGCTAAATAGCCATGTTTTCCTTATTCTTAATAACAGCATATTTTTGGACTCAGGACATTGTTTTTATGTGAATGAACAGAGGCACATTTAAAATTTTAACATGATTTGTTCTTCAGATATTCCTCTTTAAAACAAACAAACAAACAAACAAACAAAAGTATCAGCTGTATGCAAAAGTGACCCACATTTGGTTTTTGACCACTGAAAATGCAAACAATTTACTCATAGAGATCCCCATATCTCTGGGATTGAACCATATAGAGCCTTAAAAATTAAGATACCAAAAGAAAAGTTAAGAACCAGAATAAAAACATACTGAGATATCTTTATTACTTTTTGAGTTACAGGCATGCCAACTTTAGGGAAAAAAATAAAAGTGCTTCTGCCCATTTTTGAACTGTCACCATTGGTATAAAATTCAACAAGGATTGTTAAAGACAACAGAATTTACTAATAGACATTTTCTCCCACCTGTAATTTGGCTTTAAATTGTAAGCGACAAAATAGTGGATTGCTCGAGTGAATATTTATTATCTATTGCATTTGATATTTTGACTTTCATCACTATTTATGTCTGTCTTTCTTCAGAAAAAAAATATTAAACAAAATTAAACATTTGAGCCGGGGAATGAATGCAAATTTGACACAGAATGACCCATGGGGCCTTCGAAAATTGTTGTGGACAATGAGAATATTTGGAATCAAAAAGATTGAGAACCACTGGTGTAGAAGAGATTTCATAACAGGCAGCAACTTTCTCTTTAGAAAGCAATTACAAACCAACAGTGATTACAATTAACCATGACCTGTTCTGGCGATTAGTGTACTAAAATTGTTTGTGACAACATTTAAGAAAAGTTAAATAGCTGGTAATAAACAACTGAATGTCATAACAGAGGTGTGATAAAAATGACACAGAGGTTATATAAGGGAAAACATCAAATGAAATTGTGTGTCGGTACCCAGGATATGGTGGAGGCGGGGCATCATGTGGTCCAGTGATGGCGATGGCCTGTTCATAAGAAGGCAAACCAGGAGCATCTGAGCTGCCATCTGTGTGAGGAATAGGATGCAGAGAAACCTCCTCCAGTCTCCGGATTATAACGGAGGCATTGCTTCGGGTGGATCGACGTCTGAAGGAGCTTAATTTAAAAGGCAAAACATTGTTATCAGTCTCTCCAGGCACCAACTCTTAGAATAACCGTCTCAAACATACAGAACGTGGTAGGGCTGACCCTGACTAAAGATTTTTCTAGTCAACTATTAGTCATTCATTTAAACCATCAGTTGACTAATTGCATGTTTATATTAATTTAATAACTTATATATACACTAAGGAGAATGCTAAACCATAATGATCGTTTAATATAGACCCATATGGGCGTAATATATCCTATTCCATGCTCGAGCTTGCTGCAAAGCACCTGCAAAAGTAATGATTATGAATGTGTCGAAAAAAACAGCAAGGATACATTTTAATTTATTAATAAACTAGTGTTTTCGGATTTAGGGTCGGTGGCAAAGATGTCGTTAGTCAAAGGGAGAAATGCACCTTTCATACAGAATATATAAGCACAGAAAATTTATTTTTGATTTGAATTGTTTAGTTTAAAAGTAGACATTTCAAGCTTTCTGTAGATATATTTGTCATGTTTGTGAGGCAAGTAGCCTAAACACTGAGTTTCGGTTCATTTTTGTGACGTGCTCATGTTCACAAAGACCGAGACAGCAGAAAGCACATCCTGTTTGTTTTCTTTATTTTTTACAAAGGCATGGCGTTTTCTTGTTTTGGTGAATTTACACAAATAAAGTATAGCCTTTTACCTGCAGAGTTTAGCTCCAACCTTGAACAAACTCACCTGCTTATAGCTTTCAAGTAATCCTGAAGAGCTTAATTAGCTGGTTCAGGTGTGTTTGATTAGGACTGGAGCTAAACTCTGATTAGTAGGACAGTGGCCCTCGAGGACCAGGGTTGAAAATGACTAACTGACTAATACAATTTTTGGTCATCCAAGCGATTAGTCGACTATTAGGGGGGCAGCCCTAGAATGTGGTTCACACATGTTGTTTTAAAGTCTTACCCTCTGAAACCATGGTCTTTATTCCTCCCCTGGCAGAAGTACCAGATAACAAGGCCAACTATAACAATAAAGACTCCAGCGGAGATGATGCCCACCAACAACGCTGTTACATCAACTTTTGATTGGGATTCACCCTTATCTATGAGTACAGGTGGAAATAAGCCCAAAGTTATCAAAAATATAATAAAAGAAAACAAATAATAATAAAAGTACATGTTTTTAAAACAAGTTATGCATTTATTTGATCAAAAATACAGTAATATTGTGAAATATTATTGCAATTTAAAAGTAGTAACTGTTTTCTATTGTAATATATTTTATTACTTTGATCAAAGCTGAATTTTCAGAATCATTACTCCAGTCTACAGTGTCACATGATCCTTCAGAAATCATTCTAATATGCTGATTTGCTGCTTGTCATCAATTATTATTGGTGATCGAATACTATGTTGAAAACTGCTTAATATTGTTGTGGAAACTGATAAATCAAAAGGAACCACATTTTATTTGATAGAAATCTTCTGTAACATTATAAATGTCTTTACTGAAAACTGTGATTAATTTAATGCACTCTTGCTGAATATTAATTTCTTTTTAATATTAACTAATTTCTTTCTTACCCCTACCTGGTATAACATGGTTTCCACAAAAATATTAAGCTGCAAATCTGTTTTCAACATTGATAATAATAAGAAATGTTTCATGAGCAGCAAATCAGCATATTAGAATGATTTCTGAAGGATCATGTGACACTGAAGACTGGAGTAATGATGCTGAAAATTCAGCTTTAACATCACAGAAATAAATTACATCTTAAAATATTTAAAACAAGAAACAGCGATTTAAAATTGAAATTATTTTTCTGTATTTTGATCAAATAAATGCAGCTTTGGTGTGCATAACAGACTTATATTAAAAGAAAATCTTAATTATTCCAAAAAATTTCTCTCTCCAAAAAATACCACATGGAAAATGATAGCATTTTCTTTCTTTCCCAGACAAACACAATGACACAATCAAGAAGCTGTTCAGAACTGGGAATATTAAAATAGTATGCTAACAACTCTGGATGAACACGTTTCTTTCAGCAGATAAGCATTTGACTGAGAAGATGAAAAGATTTCAATGTTTTTCTATCAGTTTCTGTTGAGGGCAAATCATTCAGCTGTTTGTGCGGCAAAAACTTACCCTCTGTATAAGTCTTCCAGAAGGCATTCTGTCAAACCAAAAATTAAATGTGAATTAATTTAATGTCCAGTATGAAATCAACAGATGGGTGTTTGTGTATTAAGAACTGATAATCAGATGCTGGGAGAGCATTTTGGTATCACATTTTCAGTAATCATTCTCATTTGCACTGCATAAAAATGACACTCATCTGCCCAAATCCAACCCATGGGCAAGTACATATGACAATGTCGTTTAACTGGGAGTGGTTGTCGTAGGCCATCTAATGAATTAAATGTTGATTCATTCGTCAATAATAATAGTGAAGGGATTACTCAACTGTATCAGGGATATTCTCAAAGATTTCCCGAGCCTCCTCGTAGTTGCATATCTCCTCTCGACACTCCCGTTCTAGATTACCCGGGGTGAAGATCTCAAAGTCGAATCGGTTGAACAACAGGTGGCGTCCTAAAAATGTGTTGGCCTCCTGGTCCACAACAAACACTACATACCACCAATAAATATGTCAAATGTGACTAAAAATATCATGTCAAGCAATAACCAAAGTAGCTTGAAACAAAGATGACTTACACACAATATAAATTTGATAGAAACATAATGATAATAATATAAACAAACAACAAATATATATATAAAGAAAATACTATAAACTGAAATAATGGACCTTATAACAAACCAAACATGCACTTATCACATTAAATCATGATGGCATTTTAATACTAAGTGTTTGACAGTTGTTTAAAAGCATTGCTTACCTTTACTGTCTTGACTTGCCTGTACTTGAAGGGTTTTTCTTACACAAGCACAGTGTCCACATAAAGTGAAATGACACAGCAGGAGGATAAATATGAGCATTTCTAGTCAACTGCGGGGAAAAGGACAAAAATCAGGCTACTGAAGGACAAGGAACGACGGACTGAATTCAACACACACCCATATTGTGTTGTTCCAGAGGTTGAATTTCTATGAAAAAAACCCAGTAATAACAACCACAATTGTTTCACTATAGTTAGTTTCAGTTCTTATATCCGGTGTTAGTTTTAATAAGACAAATACCATTTTAGTATGAACAATGGGCCTCAGCTTTGATAGTCAAAATCGAAAGAAAACTATCAGATGACTTACCTTTCAAAATTATTAGTGTATATCTCCAGAATTTAGCGTTCAACTTTTATTAATTTCCAGAGAGCACCTGAAGGCATTCATGGTTTGGACGAAATGCCTTGTTGTGTTACAGGAAATGAGTTTCTGTTTACAACACACACGCACAAAACTGTTGAGTTGGAAAACACCTGCTCAGACACGACTAATCGATCGTCTTACCTAGACTCAAGAGTAGAAGAGAGCAAATCTCGATTTAACGAAACCTACTACGGCTAAGGTTTGGCTCATGAATATTTATTACGTTTTATGACGTGACGCCTACCTGGTTTACGGAATGCAGACGTGACGTGAGCTGCGTCTCATTTCAGAGGCTGGTCGCGTTTCTGCATACGTCATCAATTATGTCTTATTTAAGAAAAGTAACCGTAATAAAATTGACTGTTATTCCTCATGAGCTGTAAAATACTGTATTTTCTTTCTTACTTTGCAATCTAATGGTTACTTTTCTTAAATGAGACCGCCTCGATGAGGTATGCAGCTATTGTGACTCATTCATGATGAATAATGTCTCGTCACTGGATTCTTTAGTAACTTGTCATTGAATATTCAGCACTTTGGCATCGTGATAGGATTTCTAATTTATTCCCACTCAAAACTGGCTGCATGATGACTGCTTTCAGGCAAGGAATGGGAGAATTTGAAACTGTCAGCAACGCACAACTTGGCGGACTACGTCCCGCCTTCTAAGTAAAAGAGCCAATCGCTGATTGATAAAGTCATTGCGTCACTGGAGCTGCCGTTAGAGACTCGCGCCTGAAAAATAAGCATTTCTAATGCTATTTTAGCATAAGAAACAACATTTATGGGACTGTTCATGTCAGATTTTGTTGCTGATTTTAAATATGTAATTTAATTGGGAGTTCGCCAAGCAGTTTTTGAGATTATGCTCAACAATAGCTGCCCAGAGGCGTTGCAAATATGGCCGCCGAGTGAACAGACTTAAAGGTGCAATATTTAATATTTTTGCAGTAAAATATCCAAAAACCACTAGGCCAGTGTTATATATTTTGTTCACTTGAGTACTTACTATATCCCAAATGTTTCCAATTATTTGTAAATCGTGAGAAAATTGCAATTTTAACCAAGGCTCCGGGACGTGTGAGGAGTCACCTGTCAATTGCGTCATATCCGCTTTACCCTCAGTTTCCGGTTTTATTTTGTAGAAACCAGCGAAACACCAATATTTACACGTTTTAATATACAAGGGAACAACTGTTTTGATATATTTATAGACAGAAAACTAATTGTTGTTATACATCTCAACATGTTTAGTCTTTTTTCTCCATCATACGTTTTAAAATTAATTGCAAGCCATTTATCAACACAAGCCATCCAGTATTTAATATGATATTCTAAAATCGATCTATCTTACTGCAGTGTTTCTCAAACAAGTCACAGCAGCCGCCGAGCGAACGCACAGAGTAACATTATAACATAATTTTCAACACTCTCAAATGTATCTAATATGATAAACAGCTGTGTTACCTCATACTCATGACCGGAAAAGCAGAAGCAGCGCCGGCGACTGTGTCATAATAAAAGTTCTGCTGCTCGTGAGGCGTGTGTTGCGCAATTGCTCCAGCGGCCTCTTTCAGCTCCACAACACTCGGCCCTGCTCTGCTTCATACTACAGTAACGTTAATAATTGCTTCCATGAACATGATTTCTTCCCGAGTCCTATCCCTATTCTTTTGCACTGTCCGTTGAGGTGAAGACCACATGTTCGAAGATTCCGCTCTCAAACTTGCCGTCATCAAGCTACGCCTTTGTTTTGAATAGGCCTCTAGCGACCTCTAGCGGACAGAATTATTACATACTGCACCTTTAACTTAGTTTCAGGTAAGGAGGTTCACTTAACATCTATCTTGTCAGTGCCTTGGTGGCTAAACATGCTGATGTTCGTGATGTTTGTAATTTTTTTGTAATTATGATGAAGGTTTTGATTGTAATTTTGTAATATTAACTTTGGAAAATATGTATTCACTAGCCTACTGTGAATTTTAAGAAAGACATTAATGAAAACAAAAGATGACAAGGATCTTAGATGTATTAACCTTTTTATTTTGTTGGCCAAATTTCATATTCATAAGCAACAATGAAAATACTTTTCAAATATATTCATGAGGACTTAAAAGGTTGGTACACTCAAAATGAAAAAAAAAAAAAAATCCTTATTTCCTTACCTTCATGTCGCACCAAACCTGTAAGAATTTCATTCATCTTCGAAACACAATGAATTTTAAATGACATCTGAGAGTTTTCTGTCCCTCCATTGACAGTCACACAACTTTGACACTTCAAAAAGGTCATAAAGAGATCGTAAAACTAATCTATATGAATTGAGCGGTAAATATTCTGAAGAGAATGGATCGCTTTAGATTTCATTAAATATCGTTGTGTGGAGAAATGCAAATTTCTTCCTTGCAAATGAAGCTCAAGATGCAGAGTTCCAGAAGTCGAAATAAGACTTTATACAAAGCAACAAAGCCGAGATGCCTGGAGAACATCTGAGTTTGTCTCTTGCCAGGGCGCAATTCTTATTCCCTTTTCTTATCTGTTAGTTCGCAATAACCTCAGTTTCATGCAATTAGGTCTTTCTTTTCTCATCCATCTCTCTAATAACCTGCCAAATAATCGGCTACTTCCCAGAGGAAGCCTCTCTATCATTCACAACCACCTGTGGTGTCCTGAAAATACCCTAACTTGGCAGAATGGGTCACATGAGTTTCTCCAATGCTCCTGACCTTGTGGCAGTTCTTAGTCATGTAATAGGCCATGAGGCCTTCAAAACACATCTGGCTGTTAAATGATTCAAACCATTTCTACAATGGTTTTCTTATATGATTGATAAAACATACCAACAATATCTTCATTTGTGTTGTTTCGAAAAATGACAGATTTTTCATTTTTGGGTTAACCCTTTAAAGGGATAGTTCACCCAAAAATGAAAATTCTGTCATCATTTACTCACCCTCAAGTTGTCCCAAACCTGTATACATTTCTTTCTTCTGCCAAACATAAAGGAAGATATTTTTTTACTATGGAAGTCAATGGTGCCCCAAAGCAGCCTGGTTACAAACTTCCTTTAAAATATCTTCCTTTATGTTCGGCAGAAGAAAGAAATTTATACAAGTTTGGAGCAACTTGAGGGTGAGTAAATGATGACAGATTTTTCATTTTTGGGTGAACTATCCCTTTAAACTAGCAAAGGCGTTTGAGCCATAGGTTGATGTTACTTACATGAACCACTAGATGGCAGTGAATGCCTGCTGTCCACAGTTCTTGTGGCTGAAAGCTTTGAGCAGATGTTGAAATTCATTCATTCATTCATTCATTCATTAATCACTACCAGAGTTTCCAAAATATAGGGGAGATTGAAGCTAGTGGTCACACTTTACACTCCAGAGAATATTATTCTCAAAGTGGACTTGTTTTTTTCTGTAAAATTTCCTTTAAGGTTATGAATATCTGGTGTGTTCCAAAACAATGACAAAAATTCACAAAAATTCGGGGGTGTTCGTTATATCCTGCCATCTTCCTGTTTCAGTTGAAATTACGTCAACACATTGAATGATGCTGCGCATTCCAAGACAGTTCAGTGGGCCTTTAAGGAGTTGGGTGAGGCCCCTTCCAGTGAATAGAAATCTTAATGTTTGGGACAATGCTATGCTCTCATCCTTATTGGAACAGTTTAGGGAAGGTCCTTTTCTATTCCAGCATGACTGTGCCCCAGTGCACAAAGTAATGTCCATAAACTCATGGTTGGACGAGTTTGGTGTGGAAGAACTTGACTGGCCGGCACAAAGCCCTGACCTCAACTCCGTCCAACACCTTTGGGATGAACTGGAACGGAGATTGTGAGCTAGGCCTTCTCGTCCTACATCAGTGCCTGACCTCACAAATGCTCTACTGGATGAATGTGCAAAAATTCCCACTAAAACACTCCAAAATCTTGTGTAAAGCCTTCCTAGAGGAGTGGAAGCAGTTATAGCTGCAAAAGGAGAGCAACTTCATGTATTTAGAATGTGATCTGTTGGTGTAAAGTTCAGATGTCCCAACACTTTAGTCAGTAGTTGACTCATGTCTGAATATATGCTAGTGTGGTTTAATTGTTTACCAAACAACTATATCAAAAAATGTATGGAATTTTTGTTTGGAAGACAGAATACACAATAACTGACAATAACTGAATCAATTAAAGCTGCTGTTCATGATTTTTTTTAAAGTTTTTTTGTATTCAAAATTTACAAAAATGATATAATGAGCGTGTACATCATGAATCCATTTTCCAAACCGTGTTTTTGTCTTATCCTAAATCACTACGGTACACCTATAATAAGTGTTTATATTCAGACTATTTTAGACCGGTCGGGTCGGCACCACTGCGGAGTAGCACAGTATCTGCGTGACTCGTCATAGACATAAACAGAGAGAAGAAGCTCCGGCTACAATGCTCTTCAATGCTCATGCAGTTCTGTTTATTAACCGCTAGAGCGCCAAAAGTTACAGACTGCAGCTTTAAAGGGATAGTGAGGTCTGAACGCGCTCTGACAACGGAAGTGATCTCTTGCACTCATTGAGATATGCATGCGAGACATCACTTCCGTCATCAGAGCGTGTTTTCAGACCTTACCAACTGGATGCTGAGGGCAGTTGGACATAGTGGTGTAATAGAGGTAAAAAATGATATAAATACTGTTTGGTTTCTCGCACAACCCGATCGTTTCGTGTCTTAGGACATCAATGTGTTGTCACGAGCCTCAGGGTTTAATTTGGATTTGTCTGTGCATGTTTTTTTACTCTTATAGATGGAGTTCCCATTGCCATGCATTATACGACTGACAGACCGCAACGGTTGGAGTTAAAAATCATCATTTGTGTTCTACTGAAGAAACAAAGTCACCTACATCTTGGATGCCCTGGGGGTAAGCAGATAAACATCAAATGTTCATTTTTGGGTGAACTATCTAAAATTTAGATTGTAAGATATTTCTAGTCCAAACGATTCCCAAAAGTATATATATCGTCAAATGAACAGAAGCATGTGTCCTTAAGCATAAAAACATTCACCAGAACCACACTAGCATTTATCTTTAGCCTATGTAACATAAACAAGGCTCGCAATGCATTAACATGTATCCATGGTGCAGCTTATGGAGACCACAAAAAACAATTATATTTGTATAAACATCTTGAAAATACCAAACAGCACTGATAAACCTCATCACTTTATAACACGATCGCCTCATATCTATGCTTTCTTGGGGAAAGCAACTCCTTTTCTGCCTCACCCAGATGATCTCCAGCCAGGAAAAGTCCCCAGTTTAACGGCAGTGATGTATTTGTGCTCCACCTGGAGACTGGTGCTAATTGAACAGTAATAGGCTGCAGTATTTCACCCCGTCCATCAGCGGGGGTCTGGACACTGTTGCAGCGGCTCAATGCACTGCAAGAATGCTGACGCAGTTAAGCAGCGTCTGTCCGCACTGATATAAAACTCACATTCCTGTCTTTATCTGCTGTGTAAGACCAGACGACGATGAACTCGTCAGAACCCCTGAGGATCTGAAACATGCGCTCCGCTCTGGAGGAATAATGATGGATAACTGAGGTCTGCTGGAAATGCGATAATTTCTCTACAATGGGAAATACCTCCTGCTGTGATGCTGGATTTATGTTTTATAGTGTGGGAAGTATGCCAAGTTTATAAACTCGCGCTGAGCAAATGATTTATTCTGTTTATTTTCTTCTGAAATTAAGATATCGACTTTTCGTCAACTTTGGCAAAGCATTTTATGCTCAGCAGAACATAACCCAACTATTACTCAACAGCCTGCAGGCTTTTTATTAAAAACAAAATAAGTTTTGCAGAGATATCCCAAAAAGGGATTTGGACACTTTAGATAGCCTAAACTTAAAAAAAAAAAAAAAGTAAGAAAGTCACTGAACTACATAAAATACTGAACCAAGTGGAAATTATTTTAAAGAAATATAGCACAAGCAAAACATTTTGCAAAAAGTTTGTTACAAGAAGTCTTGACCATAGATGGCACAAAATCTCCTCTCGACACATTTAATGGCTATGCTCTTCTTAATTTTGTAATTTCATCTAAATATCAGAATTAGTAAGACTTAGACAGTTTTAAGGTTAATTTCTCTAATTGTGTCTCTGGAAAAAAAGTAATCACATTAATGATAGGCCTATATTTGAGGAGTAAATATATTGTCTTTATTTTGAAAATTTAGGATTAGGATTTTAGTAGGATTTATATATATATCAAATTTAGCACTCTTATGGAAATATAATAATATTTTATAATTATAATTTAAATTGGATTTTTTTTTTTGTTATAAATCAACATCTCAGGAAAATGTTATGGGGGTTCTAATCAAAATATGACTTTCTTTTACAAAACAGGACATTGATTTCATACACGACCTCTGTAGAGGACACCAGGACTTAAATCATGTTCATCAGGCATTTTGGGAGACACAACAAGTGAATAGCGAAATAAAGTATATATCAATATTCCTATTAATTATTAGATATTATGAAAATGTTGCCAATTTTTGCTCCCATTATTACACTTCTTTTTTCATTACGTTGCCCCAAGAACATATTAATATGCAAATTAGATACAGTGTATAGATGCATTGTATTGAATGGGAAAATCCATGTATGGCTATTTTACCCACATATAAAGTAAAATGGTATATCAATTCATTCCGTTCTATCTTTCAACAAATTTTAGTAAAAAAAACCTCCTAAAAATTGGTGAATAAAAAAAATTCCATTCTTTTTGCCTATGCATGTAATTTATGGTCATTTTATTTTTTAAACAACATAGTCCTGGTGTCCACTACAGAGGACATAGCATAACATATGAATAAAATAAAATTTTTCAAAAATGTTATTTTTCCATTTTTTTTCTTATGCTCTAAACAATGTAATGATGTGAAACAAAATATTAAATTCTGGGTCACCGGGGAGAATGGAGATATATATATATATATATATATATATATATATCTTAATAAAATATTGGCTGATGTATCATCATCCCGCACATGCTAAACTTATATCCAAATACGTAAATGCACATTGTTCTTAAGGAGCAAATCACCATGATGGTTAATAAAGATGGTTGTCAAATATTAGAGGATCATGGGATGTCCATATAATGTGATGAAGCACACCTGTGAACTTGAGGAAAACTGACTTCATACCTACACTAATGCAATGAAATCCATTTTTAAGTGTCCAAATACTTTGTGGGGCCACCATATAGTCAGAGATAAGAAACATTAGCTACGACTTCTCTCAGAGCAGAAATATGATTCTACCTGTATCAGGTCATGATAACACGGGGCCATGAAATCGGACACAGTGGATAGAGAAAAGGAGACAGAACTGGTAAATCTCACACAACACATCATTCGAGCATGAACTGTTAAACTGGGACAGTGAGTGCAAATGGAGATGGGAAGGAACAGGGGAAGTTTTGCAGTTCATTGAAACCATGTATTTCTCTCAACACATGCTCTAGTGTTCAGTGTCAAAATCAACTGCGCTGAAAATGTGTTGACTTATTTATAACTTATAGGCTGGCAATATTTTATGCAGCTATTTACGTCTAAAGGGTTAAAAAAGTTTCATCCTCTCATTTCCAGAGTTAATCTTTGTCCTGCTAAATAAAGACACATTGAATGCTTGGTTGAATCCAGTAACCAGGGAATTCACATTCACATCCAGTTCCACCAGGACATTTCCTTCATTATTCACATCTCTTCAGGCTCACACTCACTTTTCACATCCAACATATTCTCAGAGTAGGTACCTCTTCTGAGCAAGTAATTATCTTACGACCATTAAAGCCCTCAGGAAATCAAAACTGACAACTCTTATTATAAATGGAATATTGCAGTATTTGTTATGAAAGATTTATCTGTTCAAATCATTTTTTGTTTTAAAAAATGTGCCTCAATCTTTAATCAAAATAACTCCCCCGTCCTCTTGTGGGGACATTTTCTCTTCTTTGATGACACATTTACTGGTGTGAGGGCGGGGCAACCTGTCACTCACATGAGATCCACCTATAGCAAACCACAACCATCAACAGACAAAATCAAGCCCCGCCCTACATTTTTTCTTGTTCGAGAAGCCGTTTCACTCAGATATACATCACAATAGGAGAAAAGACCACTGCAACTTGCGTTTCATGCCGACAAAGTATCTTCTATATGGTATGAATGATTGCAGAATCAATGTATTCCAGATGTACTAGATTCATCACGTTGTCGTTATAATGCGACCTACGACAGTTACTTCATTGCCAATCACATATCCTCTTCCATGGCTTCCATCAAATGCACACTTCAGAATCTGTCCGGAAGTAGTATTGCCATCTAGGTACTTTTCGTCTGATTTTTAAATATTGTGAATTCTCGCACTACTCTTTTCACATCCTAAATCGCATACATCTCTACGATGTAGTATGCAGCCAAGGTGTCTTCCTGATGGTTAATGTATGAGAGGATTAATGTGGTCATATTTAGCGGTTTATTATTCCTGCTGCTCATATTTAAGGGATGTGAACAAACCCATAACACTAAATACTAAACCTTTGTGCATAACTCACCTTTATTTTTAACCAAATCAGTACCACATCCATTAACTTATTTGATGAGTAGCCATGTAATAAGTGGGATTATGTTCATTCATAAATAAACTCTTTCAGAGCAATAAAAGCTCCATGGACCATGAAGGAGTTAATTTAACAATAATGACCATCTGATCATTATCCTTTATACAGCACTGACGGTGAAGTGTGATAAAAAAAACTGCACAATCAAAAATGGTCTTCATGAGTCTTTTATTAGATGTATATAAAAACTGAACCTGCTGTGTCAGGCAGTGGGAGAGAGCGTCTGAAGGCTGCTCTTTACGGTAGCCAGATTCTGTTTCCAGGAGCTCAGCGTGTCAAAGAGCTGCTGCCACTGCTGTTTGCCAAAAGTGCGGTGTGTGCTGTGGCTACAGGAAGTGAGACAGAAGCACGAGCACATCAGTACAGGCGGATTTACTACTACTGCTTAACAATACAAATATCAATACATTCCTTTAGAGCAGTGGTTCTCAATTCCAGTCCTGGAACATAAATATTAAGTTACTATTAAATGAATTAAATTGCCATTTTAAAGTGCTAAACTTTATGATTAATGTCTAGATCTGGGGTACATTTTCAAAGCCAACAAGTATCATCATTACAACACGATTCACTGGAACTTGCGATCATAGTTGGCCAATGAAGCTTTAGGGAAACGCATCCACATTTACAGAATCTGACTCTGGTTAGAACTGATATGGTAAAATTGACAAGATTATTAACCGTTTGTGTTTACAACTGCTTTAGAAGCATTGGATGCTTGTGGTTATGGTAAGTGGCGTTAAATTTCTGCCACGCGTGAGGTGTTTGGCTAATCACAATGCACTGGGTCAGCTGGCCAATCACAGCACTCTTGGCTTTTCCGAAATCAGTGCGTTTCACACAGACTAGGAAGAGCGCAGCTGCAATAATGTACAGCATGTGAAAAATGTCATTTTTGAACATTAAAGCATGTTAACCTATTCTATTACACTCAATAAATGAAATAATGACCTTTTAAAATACCTTATTTTCATATTAAAGAGGGCATATGATGCTATTTTATTAAACTGTATTTTATTAGGACTGGAATTGAGAACCTGTTTTGAGTGTTTTCAACTCGTCTGAAATCAGAAACAGAAAAATGGAAATGGAAAGAAGGTACTGACTTGACCTCACCACAACCTTCCGCTGTGTCTGGTCGATCTTGCAATAGACCATTTTGGTCCGAACAGCTAGAAATTCACAGAAAAACAATATGTATAGAAGCATATGGGTTTTTTTGTCCAATAACAAGCTTCATTAACGTTCATTTTACATACCGTCAATAACGAAGGCCTCCACATCTTCAGCACCGATCTGCAGCTCCTGCTGCATGGTGTCAAATAAGATCTCCTTCATCTCTACCGCCATGCCCATGAACGTCAACAGCCTCATTTTTGCCATGTTCTGCTCATGAGACAAACCTGAAAACACAACACGAAGCATTCAAAATTCAGTTTGATCCTTAAAGCACAGTTATGCCACCTGACTGCATTGAATTCATGTGATGACACTGTAAAGAGATTTCTACAGTAGCACTTAGTAAATTTTTTCTTAAGATGTAGCAAATAAATGACTGACATTCTCTGGCCAATTTTGCTTTATAAATAACAACAAATTGAACTCTACACTGACTGAATATTTATAATATTTTATATAGGCAATGACTTTAAATCAATAGTCTTTCAATAAACATTTTACAGTTGCTGATTCAATTAGATCATCGCAAAGCTTCTTTTCATAACATGTTTCAGACTAGTAGAAAAAAACCCATCCACAATACACTTGTTTATTTTATTGAACTATTTATTTGCATTTGTAGATTATTTGGTTTTTCATATATATATGCTTGACTTTATACAAAATTCTATTCATAAAACATGATTTTTTTTGATTGATTTATGGAGTGATAAAAATAGATACCCTGGCTTTAGTTTATCTAATGTTAATTTTTCTGTTCTAGAACCTTAATCAAATGAGTGCATATTTAATTAGATAATGCCTCGTTTGAATATTTAAACATACCATTTTAGAAAACTTTTAATGTCTGCTATTCTTATTGCAATCAATCAAATGGATATTGTTTTTACCCTATTCACCTGTGGTGTTTTGTTACTGACGTAGATAAAAAAAAAAGACTCCTGCTGACGTTAACTGTAAAAAGTTTCACCCTCTCAACAGAAAATCTGTTTATATTAATTATAAAATAATCAAAATGAGTAGAAGGCCAATGAGCCATTTCCTTCAGGGTTCAGAGGGAGGTGCAGCGGGTGAACAGCTCACTGCAAGATCAACACTTCAACAGGACTAGTCTGAATCGGCTGTCGCTGGTCAATGGCAGGGAGGATTTTGCTCTAATTAACGTTTGCCTTTTAAAAGAAACAAAACTGCTGAGACTCAAATTCCATCAGTCCAGCGACACCACAGCAACACAGACTTCAGACGCATGTGCGTGCCTGAACAGTCCAGTGCATTTAAAAACAAATAAAGATGAGCAGCAATGGACAGAAGAGAAATTACATTTTATTAAATGTTATTTTAAATATGAAGCAACACTCCTTAACACTAATTAACAGTAGCTACAAAACTTAATAATAATTATTATACTAGTTATACAGTTAACCTACAGCACAAAATAAATGCCTCTCTTTTACACAGATTAAAAATGGTTAAAATATATGTGAGCTATGCTGGCAAAATGGAAATTTTAAAAATTAGTTATTTTTCATTCTCTATTAAAAAACCTTCAAAATGATTTATGATTTGCTGGAATCAGCCAAAAAATATCTGAGCTACACCTGTTTGAAGTCAGCAAAGTAAATTGAGAAAAAAAAGTTCAAAAACAAAATCACCTAGCATACCTTGAAAATCCCTGTTAATAACAAATTTGGCACAAACCAAGACATTGGATTTATGCAATTCACACGAGTTATACTTTTAAGGTCAGAAAATACAGAAATCACAAGCCTGATAAATATTAACCATTTTTAACATAATTAAAAATACATACTGAGTGACTGAAATGGTCTGTGTCATAGAATACACTTGTTTGTTCATGGCAAGTTGACACTTTGAATGTTCTACCAATGTATTACCCAATGAATTACCCAATGAATGTCGCTTTCAATATGGCTATAAAGGTTACGCAAAATGATATTCAAACTCACATTAGAAACTTTTAACCGTAAATAAAGCACATAAACACTACATGAGATTATAAGTGACATACTTATGTTGTTGTTCCAGCCGCAACGTCGCAGAAATAGAAACTGTTTCTAAAATAGAATCGTTGCGTATCACTGTCACGGCTGGATACTCTGATTAACATGGAAAAGATACCTTTTATCGTGCCACATCGCGTCTGGTTAGGACACGGTGTTAGAGTGACATGATTATGAATCATGTAAAGCCCTTCAGACAGTACTCACCGAGAGACTCGATGAAGTCTTTGTTGCTCTGGTAAAACTTCACATACGCGGCAAGCTTTGCACTGACAAAGATAGTGAGGAGCTGGAAGGAGAAAAAGGCATTTTCTCCAGAGGCTTTCTACACATATAATGATGTAATATAAAAATGTGCTTATAAAAAATGTCTTTTCTTACATCATGGATGAGTTCTCCCTCCAGGAAACGCACCGGTTTCAAAATCAGGAGATGGTCGAACAGATAGGTGTTTGGGTCTTTCAGGGCGCGGACGATGCACCTGGGAGAGCAGGCCTTATGTGTTAATCACTAAGACAACAGATCAAAACTGAGCGAATGAAACAGTGGAAGTGGAAAGAGAACGTCATACCTGTGCGCATCCACTCGCGCTTGTGAAGCATTGTCCTCTGTATAACTGCCCAGCAACTCCACCATTACTTTGGCTGCAGCTTCACTGAGAGAGACGAGAGAATAAAGGTCAAATGAGCAAAACCCACAATCCCTGGACACAGCTGACCTAAAATCTTGGAGAGCAGGTACCTCTTCTTGCAGTCGACAAGCGCTTCATACACCAGACGGAGCAGAGTGTGTTTTTTCTCTGTATTCAGATTCCAGTCTGTGATCCACTTTCGCACCTGCAAAAGACACAAAACACCAATCATGCTTCACGATTTTACTTTTATTGCATTCAGGAAATGTTTCCTAATTACATCAATACAAAACTACGAGAAATTAGCCGTTGGAAGGTTTAAGATAATATTGGCTATAAAGGTTAATCTCACAGAGAAATCCTCCAAAACAAAACAAATATACATATTAACAATAAAACACTTTAATTGAAGTCATGATGAAACAGTCTTTTCTTCCATATTGTGATGCACATCAGAGTATAACTGATTATTGATTAAAAAATAAATAAATAAAAAATGTAGGGTGGGACTGGACTTGGGTTTTACTCCTTTGCTGATTGGATGTTAAAATGTGTTGAAATGCATTTCTGGCGAGAATGGGTTATGTCTTAAGTGAATGTAAACAGTTGGGAAAGAAAATGAGTGTGTAACAATATATTGGATCTGTGCAGCTCTTAAAGTGACAGCAGCCTAATAAATCTTCTGCAGTCATTAATGTTAATAAAACAACAAAAGACAAAAGATAAAATCCCTTGCTGCTCTTGAATGAATAATTTGTAGTTTTAATAAGAATAAACCTATAATGTATTTAATGTAGATTTATTGTAGACTTAATGTATATTTATGTAGATTTATTCTTATTTTACATTTGATTACTTTATTCAATTTCTCTTGTCTGTTACTTATCCGAATACCACTGCTAGCTCTTCCTGAAAAACCTAAAGCACTGTTTATTTAGGCCTAATTTGTATTTTTGTTCTGTTGTATTTGTTGGTTTTGTTTGTAATTAGTTTCTTTGTTCTTATTGTATTTGTGACTGTTTGTCTTCTGTACTGTTTTGAGGACTTATTACTTACATTAGTTAACCTGTGTTAGTGTTTGCTGAAAGGGTTAGTTCAACCAAAAATGAAAATAATGTCATTTATTACTCACCCTCATGTCGTTCTACACCCGTAAGACCTTCGTTCATCTTCAGAACACAAAAAAGATATTGTTGATGAAATCCGATGGCTCATTGAGGCCTCTATTGAAACTCTCAAGATCCATAAAGGTACTAAAAACATATTTGAAACAGTTCATGTGAGTTCAGTGGTTCTACCTTAATATTATAAAGCGACAAGAATACTTTTTGTGAGCCAAAAAAACAAAATAACGACTTTTCAAAGATATCTACATGGGTCGATTTCAAAACACTGCTTCAGAGCTTTACGAATCGGAGCGCCAAAGTCACGTGATTTCAGCAGTTTAGCCGTTTGATAGGAGATCCGAATCACTCATTCAAAACAAAAGATTCATAAAGCTCAGAAGCTTCATGAAGCAGTGTTTTGAAATCGGCCCATAGAGATATTGATGAAAAGTCTTTTTTTTTGGCACACAAAAAGTATTCTTATCGCTTTATAATATTAGGATAGAACCACTGAACTCACATGAACTGTTTCAAATATGTTTTTAGTACCTTTATGGACCTTGAGAGTTTCAATGGCTTTGCTCTCAATGCAGGCCTCAACGAGCCATTGGATTTTATCAACGTCTTAATTTGTGTTCTGAAGATGAACGAAGGTCTTACGGGTGTGGAACGACATGAGAGTGAGTAATTAATTACATTATTTTCATTTTTGGGTGAACTAACCCTTGAAGTACTGATAATTGTGAAATTTCACTGATATCTAAAATTACTCACAAAATAAGACTTTGATCACATCACCCACCAATAATCTCAAAATTGACCAAAATCATGATTATGATTTTTGCCATAATCGAGCAGCCCTACAGGACACTATTTCATCTTACAGTATACAGCATGTAGCATTTTGTACAAATGTATTTAAATACATAATGCATTATACATAATGCATATATATATATATATAACATTTTATAATATGCTACTGACAACTGGGAAAGGGGGGTTTATTACTTGCTTTTTGTGTGAATTTTAAGATGAAATATGGTGAATATTTATTGATACTTATTGATAGTTCTTTGTGAGATTCACCCAAACATCTAGTGTAGCACAGGAAAGGAAAAACTCTGATCCATTCTGCATCGTGCTGATGTCTGTACCTGGT
The DNA here is from genome assembly GCF_018812025.1 of Megalobrama amblycephala. Taxonomy (NCBI): domain Eukaryota; kingdom Metazoa; phylum Chordata; class Actinopteri; order Cypriniformes; family Xenocyprididae; genus Megalobrama; species Megalobrama amblycephala. The sequence continues at coordinate 38,740,152 of NC_063062.1, read as the reverse complement.
CCAGCTCTGTAGGAATGAACGCAATGGCGTTGCAGGTGGCTGCCACTTTAATCAGACTGCAGTACACAGTGTGCCTCACGGGTGTGTTCTCATCCATACCGTGGAACAGATTGCTCAAGCTGAACAAAGAGTTTAATATAAGCAAATAAACAAGACTAGAAAAAAGAGATTGCAGATTATTTCAACAACTGAATGAAAACACTTACAGCTGCATCCTGAGCGAAGGCCGTTCACCCTCACGGAACTTCACCAGCTTCTCACATAAACTTTCAATGAGTGCTTCCTGTTTCTCTGTCTCCAGAATCAGCAACAGGGACACAATGCTGTTCATCACACTCTCAACATCTGCAGAGGAAGCCAGAGAGCGATTAAAATGTTCTTCTAAACTGTATTTTTTGCCTACTACATGTAGGCTTCAAAGCTCTAACTTGAGCTATTTCGTACCTTTGTCATCGTCTTTGAGGCAGACGTCACAGGCTTCAATGATCTGTGCCAGATCAACATGGAGGCCTCCTTCTGAATTCTCCTCAGAGATCTCAGCTCCTTTAGATTTCAGATAGGACCGGAGCTCTGATGCCTACAAATTAATGAAGAAATTAATATGATATCAAAACCACATCAGGAAACACCTGCATGATGTCTGATCAAGGTAAATGTGACTTCAACAAGTGCAACATTTTTGTTGATCCTGGAACATCATTTCAATCAACCAATTACATTTGAGGGACAAGTTTATGCTTACAACCAGGGTTAGGTGCTTCTACATCAGTGTTATTCATCTATCATTTCCCTCTGATTTTAGGGATAACAAATGGGTAGGGTCAGATTAAGGGTAGGAATATGGTCAGGACTAAATCTTCAGACAATATCACGGTAAACGTCTGACCAAACAGCATCCAGCCTCTTAAGACATAGTAGGTTACAAACTGTAGTATTTGTGGGTTGTGATATTTCTGTTGTCACTAACACAACAGATGCGTGACTGATGCTTCACAATTTTCTGCTGACATTTAAGAAACGGAGTATCTGCCTTAACGCCACCTCAAACACACGTGTAATCATAAATATGCACAAATATTAGCTTCTTTCTGCCTGTTGAAATCATTATCACTGAACAAATCCGTTGTATGGAGACAAGCTAAATGCTAACAGATGTTAGCATCTGAAAGCATGATTAAACCACAGGCCTTTACTTGGTTGAATTACGTGTGTAACGACGCAAAACTGCTTGTGAATTACTTAAACATACCTGGTCCTCCTCCGTTATGTCAATAAACGCCGGGACACTCATTATTTTTTATTATTTTAAGAGCACAGATAAGAATCCACGCTCGCAGCCTAGGTTCACAGGCCGGAAGAGAATCTGTACGGTTGCCGGTGATGCTAACGCACTTCCGGGTCACAGACTTAAAGGGACCGCAAAGCTGTGAAGTGACGATTTGCTCTTTAGTGGCTTTGATATTGTAAAGGAATTAAAGTGAACATATAAAATAAATGAGATTAATCATTATCTTTTGGCTGTGCTTCAGGGAACACAACTACAATATTGACAGTAATAACGAAAAAGTGGAACACAAAAGAAAGATCTTTAAGAAATTAATGGATCTTCATGGTCCTCTTTGAGGAGCCACAGACCCCAAAAAATGATTATCTTCATGTGAGGGATCCCCATCCTAAAAATTAAAAAGGCAGCTATGTATAATATTATAATTGTGTGAAATATTATTTGAAAAATATGTTAGCCTTAAAGGTGCAATATGTAATATTTTTGCAGTAAAATATCCAAAAACCACTAGGCCAGTGTTATATATTTTGTTCACTTGAGTACTTACAATATCCCAAATGTTTGCTACTATTTGTAAATCGTGAGAAAATTGCAATTTTAACCAAGGCTCCAGGACGTGTGAGGAGTCGCCTGTCAATTGCGTCATACCCGCGTTACCCTCAGTTTCCGGTTTTATTTTGTAAAAACCATGGAAACTCCAAAGATGCTTTAATATATCACATGTTTTAATAGACAAGAGAACAACTGATTGGTTACGTTTATAGACAGAAAACGAATTATTGTTATATAGCTCAACACATTTAGTCTTACTGCTTAAATCTAATTTTCTTGATTTTTTGCGAGTACCATGCTTTACCATGCCTCAGAGAAAAACACTATTTTGTCAAGTAGCTAACATAGCATAATCAGATGCAGCTTTATTTTTAGTAACAGTAATACAGCATTTTCTCCATCATATGTTTTAAAATTAATTGCATGACATTTATCAACACAAGCCATCCAGCATTTAATATGATATTCTAAAATCGATCTGCAGTGTGTAACAGTGTCTCAGAGCAGCCGCCGAGTGAACGCACAGAGTAACGTTAAAGCCTAACATTTTCAACACACTCAAATATATCTAATATGATAAACAGAGCTGTTTTACCTCATACTCATGACCGGGAAAGCAGAAGCGGCGCCGGCGAATGTGTCATAATATAAGTTCCGCTGCTCGTGGCATGTGTTGCGCAATTGCCTCTTTCAGCTCCACAACACTCGGTCCTGCTCTCCTTCATACTACAGTAACGTTAATAATCTCATCCATGAACTTGAGTTCTTCCCGACTCCAATCCCTATTCTTTTGCACTGTCCGTTGAGGTGAAGACCACATGTCCCAAGATTCCACTCTAAAACTTGGTGTCATCAAGCTACACCTTTTTTTTAATAGGCTTCTAGTGACCTCTAGCGGACAAAATTATTACATACTGCACCTTTAACTTAAATGATTGCGTTTTTTCTACTCACTAGTACTGTACCATTATATGTGTTATTGGCTATATTTATTATATATAAATGTTTACATTTTATTTTAATCTAATCAGTTTGTTAATTAATTTATTTTATGCTTATTTATTTAAATCTCATGTCAGTGAACCAACACTATTTTAAAGGGTTAGTTCACTCAAAAATGAAAATAATGTCATTTATTGCTCACTCTCATGTTGTTCTACACCCGTAAGACCTTCGTTCATCTTCAGAACACAAAGATATTTTGATTAAATCCGATGGCTCAGTGAGGCCTCCATTCACAGCACTGACATTTCCTCTCTCAAGATCCATAAAGGTACTAAAAACATATTTGAAACAGTTCATGCGAGTTCCGTAGTTCTACTTTAATATTATAAAGTGACGAGAATACTTTTTGTGCACCAAAAAAACCCCCCAAAATAACGACTTATGGCAGATTTCTTCGGAGCTTTACAAATCGAATCAGCAGTTCGGAGCGCCAAAGTCACGTGATTTCAGCCGTTTGATGGGAGATCCGAGTCACTGATTCAATTTGTAAAGCTCCAAAGCAGTGTTTTGAAATTGTCATTGCTGTGAATGGAGGCCTCACTGAGCCATCGGATTTCATCAACATATCTTCATTTGTGTTCCGAAGATGAACAAAGATCTTACGGGTGACTAATAAATGACACTATTTTCATTTTTGGGTGAACTAACCCTTTAAAGCTACGCTATGTAACTTGTCGCTCTCTAGCGATTAAAATTAAAAGTCGCGCATCTCGCGGAAGAACACTGTTTTTTGGTTGTGCTTCGGCTCGGCTCCTCTGCGCGGAAGAATGTGGGTCAAGGCGCCGGTGTACCTTCACAGAAACAGGACATTATCAGAGCGAATGGACAAATACATTAAGGTTTTTCTGTTTTTACAAACGGTGATTACACAGAGGTGAATGATCCATGGTTAATTGTTCATCATTCATTGTGACAAATAACTTTTAGCTTCAGCCCCTTTTCTCTGTGTAGTGACGGATTTGACGTGACACGCACGGGCGAATGACGTATGTATGCAATTTCCCATGAAATCCATCCCGACAACTCTAAAATATAGATCATTATCATAGGTCTATCAAAGTGTATTTGGGTAAAGTAAAGATATGATTTGGAAGATGGATTTTTTTGTATTCTCATTAATTACGTTTATTGACTAATGCTACATATCAAAAGTAGGCCTATTTATTTTCTTATTCATTTTTTTTCAAGCTCCTTATGTTAAAACCTTTTTAATACTGAATGAGAGAAAACTTGCTGAGTACACCATAGCAAGGAAAATATGAACTTTCTTTAATAAGTAATGTCTTTCTCACTCATTTCCACGTATAGCTATGATGAACACCCACATGCTTTTGCAGTTCAGCATTATTTTCTGTTTAATGCATTGCTTACATTTTTTAACCTTTAGGCACACATCATGCTTGCATTTCTTACTAGAAGTACAGACAGGAATCACTGGCACGGAATTCAAGTGTAAGGTATGTAAAAGCTTCAGTATTGTGTATTCAACAGGTCATTCTGGGTTTAAAGTTTATGAGTCACATAAGTCATCTGGCCCTAAACAAGCTCTATCTCAGTGTCTGTATAATTCTTCCAACATCCGGTTATCAATCTTGCAATTAAAAGATTAAAGCCAACCTGACCTTGGACACATAAAGCAATATGGGTGATGGTCTTTTGAAAGTTAGATGATAGTATTACATTTCGAGCGCCAGTACAGGACCACCTTGACAGTTAGTTGTATTCCTATCCAGGGATTTATGCGTGTCTCTCAGGTCAAGGCAATTCTTGGATATTCTTCTGGGAATTCAATATATCTTTTAAGTGCTGTGTAGGTTTTCCTTACTGTTTTTCTCTTGAGAGCTGTGGCGACAGGAGGTAGATCTTATAAAGCTGTCTGAATGAGCAAATACACCAGTGTCTGGCTGGAGTTACTGCTCTTATATGTAATATCTTGCTAAACATGAAACATGGAATAATGAAATTATGTTTCCTATGTCTTTTTGATTTGAACACAAAAAACAAACAAACAAACAAAAACAACAGACCATACTCAAAGAGTTGCATCACTGACAAGTTGTGTGTTCCCTAAGAGTGTAGGGGCTTTTCAGGATTATTCACTCTTGGTTCTGAAATCTTATAAAAGTTTCAGTTTGATGATGTTGGTTCTGTGTGGTTGGCTGTCCACACTGAGTCACAGGGAGCGGTCATAGATACAGAACAAGTTACATGAGTGAGGTCCACGCAATGCAAGAGAGAATGTGGAAACGTTGAGAGATAGAGGAAATAACAGCAATGGATCAAAGACAACTGTAGTTTTAAAACTGCTGAACACTTTTAATCTATTTTCAATTTGAACGGCACTTAGACCGTTACACGTTTTGTGTGTCACAAGCCAAAACTGATGGAACCATAGTTTCAAAACCAACAAATATTATTTTAATTGATTTTTAATTTAATTTATTTGCACTATTATTTGTCAGAACATTTTAAATCTTGTTTTTGAAGACAGATAGACAGATAGATAGATGGATAGACGCACGGATTGATAGACGGATTGACAGACAGATAGATAGACAGACAGATAGACAGACGGACAGATGGATAGATAGAGAGATAGACGGACGGATTGACGGATGCATTGACGGACGGATTGATAGACGGATTGGCAGACAGATAGACAGACGGACAGATAGATAGATAGATAGATAGATAGTCAATACATACAGTCTCAAGAGTGTCATGAGATTGTGTTGGATAAACATGAATTGAAATATAAGGAACAGCTGGAGGACCAATTTGCAATTTATTAGGTCAATTGGCAACATGATTGGGTATAAAAAGAGCCTCTCAGAGTGGTAGTGTCTCTCAGAAGTCAAGATGGGCAGAGGATCACCACTTCCCTCAATGCTGCGGTGAAAAATAGTGGAGCAATATCAGAAAGGAGTTTCTCAGAGAAAATTGCAAAGAGTTTGAAGTTATCATCATCTACAGTGCATAATATCATCCAAAGATTCAGAGAATCTGGAACAATCTCTGTGCGTAAGGGTCAAGGCCGGAAAACCATACTGGATGCCCGTGATCTTCGGGCCCTTAGATGGCACTGCATCACATACAGGAATGCTACTGTAATGGAAATCACAACATGGGCTCAGGAATACTTCCAGAAAACATTGTCGGTGAACACAATCCACCGTGCCATTCGCCGTTGCCAGACGTCATCTCTTTCAGGGAAGACCTTGCATTTTCCAACATGACAATGCCAGACCACATACTGCATCAATTGCAACATCATGGCTGCGTAGAAGAAGGATCCGGGTACTGAAATGGCCAGCCTGCAGTCCAGATCTTTCACCCATAGAAAACTTTTGGCGTATTATAAAGAGGAAGATGCGACAAAGAAGACCTAAGACATTTGAGCAACTAGAAGCCTGTATTAGACAAGAATGGGACAACATTCCTATCCCTAAACTTGAGCAACTTGTCTCGTCATGTTATAATAAGAAGAGGGGATGCCACACAGTGGTAAACATGGCCTTGTCCCAACTTTTTTGAGATGTGTTGATGCCATGAAATTTAAAATCAACTTATTTTTCCCTTAAAATGATACATTTTTAAACATTTGATTAGATAGATAGATAGATAGATAGATAGATAGATAGATAGATAGTCAGTACATACAGTCTCAAGAGTGTCATGAGATTGTGTTGGATAAACATGAATTTAAACATCGAAGAGATTCTTAAAAAATTATAAGATTCAATGATGGAATTAGCGTCTATTTATAATAAAAATACTATTTTTTGCTACCATTTCTGTTTATTTACTTTTTTTCAGTATTTATCCATGTGTATATGTTTCTGCTCGTATAGTGTACAGGACATCAGCCACTAACAAGAAAGTATGCCGATGGAGAGCTGTTCCAAACCACACTACTCGTTTCCAGGTTGTTTGCGAATGTTAGCTGGAACTGATTTCAGAATGAACCAAGTCACTGAATTATGTTGGAACGTGCAACCAAAGTTGGCTAACGATGCTTTTGGGAAACACACCCCAGATGGGCAGACCAATAGAAAGACAGTTTTACGCCATGCTCCTGGCTGTTTTTGATGATTTTTTTGTGTTATGATAAAAATGCTTTTCTATTTAGTGTAATAGATACAAAATAGACTATCCACACCCTGGTTCCCACAGTCTGTGTTACCGCCTTCCTCTCCTCCCTGTATCAGGACCGTTCTCCTCTATCAGCAAGGTCAGTGACCTCATCAGAAAGTGCCATGGCTGAGTGAGTCACACACACCCTGGCTGGGTGACTTGATTCTAGTAGGAACAGACGGGGGGTGGACTGGAATGTGGGACAAATGGCCACTAAAAACAGTCTTAAAAATAAAGGTTCCAAAAGAGTTTTTGCAGACATTTTTGGTTCCCCAAAGAACCTTTCAGTGAGCAGTTCTTAAAAGAACCAGATATTTCTTATTATGAAGAACATTTTAATAATCTAAAGAACCTTTTTCTGCTATAAAAAACTTTTGTGCATTGAGAAGGTATCATGGAGGTATCAAAGGTTCTGTTAAAGATGCCAGTAAAGAACCTTTATTTTTAAGAGTGCGTAGGGGGAAGATGTAAGAGTATAATGAATCATAGTATGGCAGTTTCTGAATTATTACAGTTTCCAATCTGCATTGTGCATTAGCACCACAGGAGGTTTCTCTGGAAAGTGTGTGTACTGTATATGTGAGCTTGCTGGAGCAATTCTCTTTAACATGTATATATGTCTGTAAGATGACTAAAGTAGTTAAAGGGTTAGTTTACCCAAAAATGAAAATTCTCTCATTAATTACTCACCTTCATGTCATCACAAACCCGTAAGACTTTTGTTCATCTTCAGAACACAATGAAAATCTTTTTAATGAAATCTGAGAACTTTCCAACCCTCCATTGACAGTCTGCGCAACTACCACTTCAAGGCCCAGAAAGGTAGTAAAGACATCATTAAAGTACTCCATGTGACTCCAGTGGTTTAACCTCAAATTTATGAAGCGACGCAAGTGCTTTGTTTGCGCAAAAAAACGTAATTGACCACTTTATTTACAAAATATTAATCCCCAACACGGGTTCACGCAACAGCGTCTGCTCTCCTGTCAACACAACACGTGCATCGAGCTGCTCTTGTGAACGCGTGAAAGTAAAAAAGTGAAAACGTGGAAATGGTAGTTGCATAGGCTGTCAATGGAGGGACAGAAAGCTCTTAGATTTCATTAAAAATATCTTAATTTTTGTTCCGAAGATGAAAGAAGGTCTTATGGGTTTGGACTGACATGAGGGTGAGTGATTAATGAATTTTAATTTTTGGGTGAAGTAACCCTTTAAAGGAATGGAGTGAGTGTGTTCTCTTGCTGGAAATGTTTTGTGAGTCACTGGGCATGTCTGTCCTTCATGAAGAAGTATAAAATGACCTGTCTGTCATTGAGACATTACGCTGAAATGTCAAAGCAGGGCTCCAGATGAAAAAAACCCCAAAAGATTACAGAGCCATCAGTTCCTAAAATGAAACGTTTAGGAGCCAAATGACTTTTTAGATGGAAAAATTGCATAATCGTCTAGTAGAGCTGTAGTTCATTGATTGCACATCTTCTTGCTTTAGCAATAGTCACTGCTGTGATGAGGGCGTTTCAGTGTGTCAACTGCAATAATGTTAGTTTAAAAACTACTGTTTTCTAGTTGTAGCTGTTTAATGCACATTACTTCCAATTTGATACTGTCAATCCAGTGATCCTGATCGCATTTGCACCATATAGGGTTAATTCAGTATAACTGGGACATTTTTCCAGTCATCTCAATGGCAAAATCTGTCCCAATTTACAGGAATTCACCTCTAAATATCACTGTTTATGCCTGTTTGAATTTTTTTATATATACACCGAACAAAATTATAAACACTTTTGTTTTTGCCCCCATTTTTAATAAGCTGAACTCAAAGATCTAAGACTTTTTTTATTTACACAAAAGGCCTATTTCTCTCAAATATTGCTCACAAATCTGTCTAAATCTGTGTTAGTGAGCACTTCTCCTTTGCCACGATAATCCATCCACCTTACAGGTTTGGCATATCAAGATACTGATTAGACAGCATGATTATTGCACAGGCGTGCCTTAGGCTGGCCACAATAACAGGCCACTCTAAAATGTGCAGTTTTATCACACAGCACAATGCCACAGATGTCACAAGTTTTGAGGGAGTGTGCAATCGGCATGCTGACTGCAAATAATAATAGAATGATTAAAACAATTAAATATTTCTAAAGTTCTTGGTTCATTTCTGATCAACATAACTGAATAATGACTCAAGCTTCACTCAAGGGGTGTTGTGTCAGTAACTGAGTCTGATTCAAACTGCTGACTTACAAGTGAGTTTGAGGGTTGTTTATCTTTTTGACTCAATAAATCATAGTTCTTTAAGGTGTTGTAACAGTAGTGAAATTTTCTATTGTGAATAGTGTTGTGATGTATGAAGCTAAGTGTATAAACTCAGTATTCCTGTTGGCATGTGTTTTATTCTGGACACAAGTCCAGTGTTATTATGACTCTATGCACTGAAAAAAACAGTGTATTTGCACTCATATTTTTAAAGTAAATTTCACATATATTGGATTAAGTAAAATCTACTAAGTTGAGTAAAAGTAACAAAAAGAATAAGTCAACTTAACTCGGCCTGTTAGAGTTTGAGTAATTTCTACTTATTTGAAGTTTACTTTGCAATACTCTTTCAAGTACATTTTACTCACTCTTTGATGGTAAATTTTACTGTAGCACTGAATTAAACCATGCTTTTAAAGTGTATGGTTTACTTAAAGGGATAGTTCACTCAAAAATGAAAATTCTGTCATCATTTACTCACCTTCAAGTTGTTCCAAACCTGTATGAATTTCTTTATTCTGCTGAACACAATGGAAGATATTTGGAAGAATGTCAGTAACCTATTAATTATTTATTCATGCCCCAGTGCATGATGGGAACACTAGTATCAGAATGTTGAGTAGGTTTTACTTAATTTATAACTCTGATGCTTACTCAAAGAATCATTGTAAACATAAAAAAAACAAGTAAAATATATTAATAAGTTCAAGCTTTAATTTTTTACAAGTTTGAATTGAGTATTAATATAGAATTTAATTTTAATTTTTAATTCTTGCCTGAACTAACATTTTTAATGCAGAAATTACATTTGTTTTTTCTGTATTTTGTCTGTATTTTGTATTCTGTAATTACCTCAGAATCATTTTTATCAGTGTGATATCACTCAAAAAATATTTAGGCCTAAAGTTAAGATTTATGTATTTGAATTGCATATAAAATTTCCATCCGTTTGGATTACACAGTTTTAACATTAATTAACAGAATGTGATGCAGATTTGTCAGTCATACATAAACAAACAAACAAACAAATAAATAAATAAAAAACCATGGCATAGTTTATTAACTATTTGCATCCATTGTACTAGTAAATTTTCAAAATGCATAGAATCAGCATAAACCTGTTAACTGTGAAAACAATAAATTTATTCAGCTAATAATTATGAACATGGATACAATATGACTAGCTGTGGAACAAGGAATATTAATTTAGGTTAGAAAAAATATAATTTATTGATAATACACATATAAACCTGGATATTGCAAACCTGGATAATACACATAAACCTGGATAAACAAATTCAGTTTCTTAATATTATTACTGCCTGTTTAGTGTATTCATGACTGATAAATATGCATTACATTAAGTTTATTAGTTTATGTTAAATCATTGTAATCCAAATAGATGGAAATTGTATATGCGATTCAAATACATAGGCTACATCTTAAATTTAGGCCTAAATATTTTTTTGAGTGCTCAAAGCGATGGTGATATTCAGAGTGTTTGCCATGGCAACATCCACTATTTCCCAATTGTCTGTTTAGAATGTGCAATGATAAAATCACACGGAATGATTTTCTTGTCCAAGTTCTCATGGAATGTCTCATACTTTGTGTGGTGGGTGTGTAACGGTGAAGATGTGGATTTCTTTACTGTAACTCAGCTGATCTGTGACCTTTTGGCCTCTGTGGACTGACTCACATGCACCTGCAGTTGCACAGACATAGATAGCAGTCTTTCACCACAAAGCTAAGATGGCCTGATGATAAACATACCAAAAGGAAAAACTGCAACAAGAACCAGGCGCTTCACACTCCACTAACCCCATGGACATGAAGTTGTCTGAAGAGGATCTATAGGCATGCTTTTCCTTTTGATGTTCTTATGGATTCCTTTGTGTTTTTCACATACAGACGACAACGTGGTCAAATGATCACCGTTCATGCGGATCCACGTGAACGGCTAAAAACGCTGTATTCTGCTGCCAGGCCAGTAGTTGGCAATGTCACTTTGTAAAGAAACACTACACACCTATAGACTGAACACATAATGCGTATGCTTATGACGCCACCGTTTTCACAAATTCGTGTTTTTGTAGATTACACGGAGACGATACAGTTATCATTTTCAAAAACTTGCACTTTGAAAACTGTTTTCAAACACTCGTGTTTCCAGGCCCCCAAAACACTGTTGTCATGTAATGAATGGCCAAAACGCAAAAAAAAGTTTTCAGGTTTTAGTTGAAAATGATGTTGTGTAAACGGCCCCTAAAACCATGTATTCGGTTCTGTTATCTGCTCTCGTGCCAGATCATATTGTTTTCAACATGACACAGAGGGACATGTGATGAAAGAAGATGTATTCATGATGAGAATATAATAACTTTAGTGATTTGTGTTTCTATTTTGAGGATCCTCCTATCTGTTGCTGTGGTGATTGTGCTGTGATTTTATCTATGAGGAGATGCAATCTCTTCAGTCCGATAGACCCTGGATAATCTCACTCACTCATCCCATAAACTATCTGCAGGTCAGCTCAAAGCACACTTTAAGAAATGCACTCTTGTGCATGTTTAAAATCACTCACTGAGAACCACTTGATCTTTGATATACATTTAGTGAAAAATCCCTCCTCCAACATTTTTTTTCTGTGCATTCACACCATTTGAATTGGATCAATGGCAAAATGTTCAGTCATAGGTGGGGCTTCATTTCATTGCTTACTTGATGAGGTGTATTTGTAAACGAGCCAAAGATAGAAAATTCTGCTTTTCTGGTTGTTTGTGCTGATAGATTTCATCTGATCTTCCAGTAATAACTGCTCAGCAGATAAAAAAGTATTTCTATGTTCTGGGTGGTTTCTAGGTGGTTGCTTATGGCCCCAGTGTTGCCAATTGTTTTCAGCTGAAAGTAGTTAAAACTAATCGTTAGATCAGAATCAGAAATCAGAATGACGTCATACTGGTGAGTCCACTAATATAAATATAGATCCGTGGGCAAATCATGGAATCTAGATAAGATTTGTCCAAGAAGTTGCTAGGCTTTTGAAAAAAAGTCTCAAAAAGGGGAAGTCGCTAAATCTAGAGACAGAATCCCTAAATTGGCAGCACTGTATGGCCCATGTCCCATGTTTTCTGCTGTCCAGATATAGTTTGCATCTCTACTTCAGTGTAATACTGTTTTTTCCCTCTTCTATTGTCCATGAGGCAAGTCTGATCGCTCTTGCGAGATGAGTTATGTACTGAAGCTGTAGCCTTAGGTCTGTTTAAGGGGATAGAGCTGCCAAAAATGAAAATTATGTCATTAATTACTCACCCTCATGTCGGTCCAAACCTATAAGACTTTTGTTTATCTTTGAAGCACAAATGAAGATATTTTTAATTAAACCTGAAAGAATTCTGTCCCTCCATTAAAAGTTCATAAAGAGATTGTAAAAGTAACCCATATGAATCCAGCATTTTAATTAAAGTCTTCTGTAGAGACATGTTCGCTTTATATGATGAACAATTTAACTTTTATTTATATGCAAACATTGATCATAAAGCTCAGCTGAGCTCAACCTCACTTGCTTGACACACGAGTAGTGTTGAGGAAAGTTACTTTCAAAAGTAATGTTTTACAATGTTGTGTTAAAAAGTAACTAATTGTGTCACTTTTTATGGAAAGTAATGTGTTACATAACTTTTACCTTACTTTTTCTCACCTGGGCTGGACATGCTTGCTTGTTTTAATAACAATGACAGAGTTCGACACATGTGCAGTACAATTTTTTCTGTGCATTACCAGACATCGTGTCATCAACAAGACATCACTGGGCATGATCGGAGAAGGAAAAATAGTGTATCCACCATTGCAACATAATTCAGAAAATAGACCAAGAATAAAAAACAATGGAGAAGGTCATGCTTCTGAGTTTACTCGTCTCGAAATTTGGGCTGTATGTGGACGGGGTTTGTGGTGAAAGACGGGCCGAAGTATACTTTAAGCTTAAGGGCCCTATTTTAATGATCTAAGCACATGGTCTGAAGCGCATGGCGCAGGTGCACTTAGGCCGTGTCCAAAGTGCACCTGTATGTCCTACGCCTTCCCTATTCAACTTATGGAACGAACGCGGTGCCAGTTTCGTTTTTTTCCGTAAGTAGAATAGGGAAGGCGTAGGACATACAATGTAAGCTTTTTGAAGAATACGGAAAGCTGAAGCACGTGCAAGGCGATCATTTGTGTTTATAAAGCATTATACAGTTGTATTTTTTTTGAAAATGACCGATCGTTTCTCTAGATAAGACCTTTATTTCTCGTCTGGGATCGTGTAGAGCGCTTTGAAGCTGTAATGAAACTAATTTCAGCCGTCTGGAGGCCATTGAAGTCCACTATATGGAGAAAAATCCTGGAATGTTTTCATCAAAAACCTCAATTTCTTTTCAACTGATGAAAGAAAGACATGAACATCTTGGATGACATGGGGGTGAGTAAATTATCTGGAAAATTTTATTTGAAAGTGGACTAATCCTTTAAATAACAAAAAAAAACATTGACTTCAGACCAGGTTTTTGTTGGTCAATGGCACAGTTGTTTTCAGTTGTCTCACAATAGCAACACGGCAACAATGCGCCTGAACACACCTCGTTTTCAGACCAGCACACCCATGGGCTCGAGTGCATTTGCTATTTAAACGTGTTGCTGGACATGAAAATGATAACTGTGTCGGGCTGAAACTATAACAGAAAAACACTTACATCGCACCTGGCGTCGCATTGTGCTGGGTGTATGATAGGACCCTAAAAATTAAATGAATAAGCCTCAGGCTAAAGGAAATGCAAATTCCTTGTACAGTAGAGGGCACAGCTCAAACAACCCTTTCAGCTGTGCTGCAGTTCTGGACTACAGAAGAATAGGACACGGGAAAAGAAAGTTTAACACTCTTATTTCTAATCTAAAGTAATTTTTGCTTATTAGTATTGTTGAATCATTGAAGGTCAGCAGCAAAGACATTGGTTAATAAAGTGATTAAATACATAAAGTATATTTGTGTAATGTAACATTTATTTATTGAAGGTTTGCATAATATTCTAAATTTGCATTTTGTAGTTTTTATTCATTTTGAGGAATACTGAATCTGTTTTTGTGCCAGTGAGATGAGTAAATGCATGCTCACATTTAGTCTAGAACCACAATAACCATCATGTTCGCACAACACCTCTGCACTTACTCCCGATTTCTCTCAACATGGGGACAGGAGAGCTGTCAGTCAATAAATGTGAAAACAAAGCAACTTGTATTATTTGAAAAAGTAATATTTTGTTCTAAATTATTATTGTAAATCAATGCATTACTTTTTACTTGAAAAAAGTAATCTGATTACGTAACTCACGTTACTTGTAATGCATTACCCCCAACACTGCACACAAGAACAAACCTAAACTTAAACATGCCTGTGTGACATGAGAATGTATGTGCGTTGATCAATGTTTATATGTTAATAAAAACCTAAATTAAATATGTTCATCATATAATACAATTGTGTCTCTTCAGAAGACTAAACTTCTTAATATATCAAATCTTTATGAGCTTTTTGAAGTGTAAAGTTTTGGGTTAATGGACTTGCACCTGAGGGACAGAACTCTCTCAGGTTTTATTACAAATATAATAATCTGTGATGAATGACACAAGGGTGAGTATGATGACAGAAATCTCATTTCAATCTTAAAATCCTAAGATTCCTGAAAATAAGCAGTGGTGATAATTTCCAGTCAAAACTACTAATACTGATATTATTCATCATATGTTTTGATTATTTTTCAACACACCAAGTATTTCACCATATGTTTTGGCTTTGACCTTTGTCGACCTTTTGATGAATTTAGTCACTGGATTATGAAATGCTTTGCCTGTTTTATGGAACACTTCCTTTATTTTCTTTCTCTCTCTTTTTCCCTTCTTCTTTGCAGCATTCTTGAAAAGGGTATTTCCTTTGTTACAAGACACTGAAGAGCTTATATCGGTAAGTGTAACATGTGATGTTGTTTTTTGAGATGTTGTAATATTTGTGCCCATTAACGCTTCAGAAGAAGAACTGATTAGTGAAGTGACAGACAGTCAAAACACATCCCATTCCATGTCTTTGACCAGGAAGTTTAGTCCACTTTCCACTGGGACTCACTGGAAAGAGATGACAGAGTCCTGGCAGTGCTTTCAGTGTGTCGTTGAAGGAATGGGAAAACATTGTTGTAGAAGGTTACACACACACACACACACACACACACACACACACACACACACACACACACACACACACACACACACACACACACACACACACACACAAACTTGAGTTATGACTCCTTTAATGTTTCTGTTTAATGTTTCTAATCTTCACTCATGTTTCATACACAGAAATGTCAAAGGATTTGTGCAAAACTGAATTGTCAACTTTACAGTTTTTTGATCCCAATCCCTCTGTGACATAACTTTAGATGCAAGTGTCACATTTTATTAAAGTCATTTTATTAAAGCATGCTTCACAGAAATAAACAGGAAAATAACAATATTCAGCTCAGTTTAGTTCACATCAGTTCAATAAGTGTCAGTGTTGGGGGTAACGCATTACAAGTAACTTGAGTTATGTAATCAGATTACTTCTTAGTAACTAGTAAAGTAATGCATTATTTTTTCAGTTTACAACAAAATATCTAAGTTACTTTTTCACATGGACTGACAACTCTCCTTCCCCATATTGAGAGAAATCAGGAGTGCAGAGGTTGTTTTAGACTAAATGAGAACATGCATTTACTCATCTCACTTGCACAAAAACATTCAGTATTCCTCAAAATGAATAAAAACGGTGAAATGCGATCTCAGAATGTTAGAATTAACTATATTAAATTACACAATTATACTTTATGTATTTAATCTCACTTTATTAACCAGTGTCTTTGCTGCTGACCTTCAAATAAGAGTGTTAAACTTCCTTCTCCTATATTCTATAGTGATGTGTCGTTCTTGAACGATTCGTTCATTTTGAACGAATCTTTAATGTGACTCGGGAAGAACGAGTCGTCTCGGGGGGTGATTCGTTCAGTCGCGCATGTGCAATATTCTACAGGTTCCGTACTGCTAGAAGTAGTTCACCTGATGATTCAATTGATTAGTTAATTTCATGAGTCTTTCGGGTTTTGAGTCGTTCCTTAATCACGTGACAGACCCATACGCTACCAATGCATTCTGAGCCGGAAAGAGAATTGATTAGTTCTTTTTATGAGTCTTTCGGGTTTTTGAGTCCTTCCTTAATCACGTGACAGACCCATACGCTATGCTGTGTGACCCAAGCACATTATATTTATTAGTAAATAACGTTAACTCTCCAGTTTTGTTTGAGTTTGTGTTACAACTGTTAAAGCTGAAGTTATCATAACCTTGATGTTTTAAACTAACATTAATAATTCAAATTCAAAATGTTATTTGCTTTTAATTTATGTCATTATGTCCTTTTTGAGCAATCTTCTTATACATATATTAGACCAATATGTCAAGTCTGCCTAGGAAAAGCAATTATTATAACAGCAAACTCAAAATTGGAGTAAAAATGAACAAATTAGGCTATAAATGCTTTGTATTGTAGGCTTGGATTATTATATTATTATATAGCCTAGTGTTTATTTACAGACAGTCAAAAAGATAAATTAATCAATATTTTATTTATAACAGGGCTTTATTTATTTATAATAACACACCACAGATCCTCAAGAAACAGTAACAAAAACAGTGACAGAAATGTCAGAAATAGCGTATGGGTCTGTCACGTGTTTAAGGAACGACTCAAAAACCCGAAAGACTCATGAAATGACCTAATCAATTCTCTTACCGGCTCAGACTGCATTGGTTTAGCATGGGACTGCCTGTCACGTCATTAAGGAATGACTTAAACCCGAAGACTTGTCAGACAAGAGGTGAGGTGAGCTTAATCAGCTTGTCATAAACTGAAGACCCAGGTTATGAATTAATCATTTCTGAATCTTATAGCATTGTAGTTTTGTATTGTTTGTAGTGGGATCAACGTTTGCATAAGTAGTAGATGTGTTGGGGAAGTAACACGTAACATTTTAATTACATTTTGCTAAAATGAACGAAATGAACGAAATGACTCAAAAAAAGATTCGTTCATTTTGTTGAACGAGACTCAAAAGTCAGAGTCGGTAAAATGATCCGAACTTCCCATCACTAATATTCTAATCTTCTTTAATCCAGAATGATAGCACAGCTGAAAGGTTTGTTTGAGCTGCGCCCTCTACTGTACAGGAGTAAATATGCATTTCCTTCAGCCTGATGCTTATTCATTTCACTTTTGGTGTGAAAGGACCTTTACATCTGCCAAAAATATTACTTTTTTGTTGTTATTAAAAAACAAACAAGCAAGCCCAGCCCAGGTGAGAAAAAGTAACTTAAAGGTGAACTTAAAAATGAAAATTCTGTCATTTATTACTTACCCTCATGCCGTTCCACACCCGTAAGACCTTCGTTCATCTTCAGAACACAAATTAAGATATGATGAATCAGTGTGTCGAATCATGATTCAGATCGCGTGTCAAACTACCAGCGGCTGAAATCAAGTGACTTTGTCGCTCCGAACAGCAGATTCGACACACTGATTCATTTGTGCTCCGAATCTTCCTGAAGCAGTGTTTTGAAATCGGCCATCACTAAATAAGTCGTTATTTTGTGTTTTTTTGGCGCTCCAAAAATATTCTCGTGGCTTTATAATATTAATATTGAACCAACTCACATGAACTGATTTAAATATGTTTTTAGTACCTTTATGGATCTTGAGAGAGGACATGCCATTGCTCCCTATGAAGGCCTCACGGAGCCATCAGATTTCAACTAAAATATCTAAATTTGTGTTCCGAAGATTAACGAAGGTCTTACGGGTGTGGAACGGCATGTAATAAATGACAGAATTTTCATTTTTGGGTGAACTAACCCTTTAAAAGTAATGTAACACATTACTTTTCATAAAAAGTAACTAAGTAACGCAATTAGTTCCTTTTTTAGGGAGTAACGCAATATTGTAATGCATTACTTTTAAAAGTACCTTTCCCAGCACTGGTCAGTGTTGCAAAAAGTTCATCAATTATGAAACAAATTAAATTTCAGCAGTAAAGCAACAGCAGCTCTACAGAACAAAATTGTATCATTATTTATCTTAATTCAGTTCAGTAACTGTCAGTGTTTCAAAGTTCATCAGTGATGAAACAAACTCATTTCAGCTGCATTAAGTACAAAGAAGTTGTCATTTTCTTGGATGACTTTATTGGAGTTCATCTCTCATCTGCTATACTGTATGTAAACAGGGAGTTTTTGAATGTTCTTTGAGACCTCTAACCTTTCAATGACCTCAGCTATCAACTATTACATCACAAAGAGCTAATTAAGCAATAGGTATAAGAGGCTGTGTTACTTGGCACGTTTCTCACTCGCTGAAATTTATCTTTATATTATTCTATTAAGCAAATTCATTAAGTTCCACACTTCTGAAGATTTACTCAGCTAAAGTGAGTAGGTTGAGTGCTGTGTGTATTGTGTGTTCATGTCAGCTGTTACTATATTGTGTATTTTAGCATGGCTAGAAGAATGCTGCGTCTTGTGCCGGAAACTCCCTGGATGGATGGCCGGCCCTTCACAGTCTTACTTTAATTATGTACAAAGAGCAGAGCACTGCGGGACACGTATATACAAATGCCATGTGAAATCTGGTTGCTTTTTGGCATGGTCTTCAGGTCTCCAGTGAGGAATTCCCCATTATTTGGCTGTTATAAAACAGATGATGCATGGATTGAGGAATCAGCTCTGCTGGACTCTGTCTCAGTTTTACACCTCCAGAGTTCTCACAAAGTGGAGTTCATACATTTTCAGACCAGCACTCCAGATGTCCATGGGTGAAGAGGTAAAGAAGGGTTACTCAGATGGCTTACTAGACTGAACCTTCTTCACAAGCTTGTATGACACTCTTCATTGAGACTAAACCAAAGCCTAGAACAAATTGAGAAATACCCTGAGTAATTCAAATTTTAAAAGTTGCTGCTTTAAACTAAGCACAATCAACTTGGCTGTACAAGCGATTTCAACTTAAATTATATTAAACTTACTTAAATGAGTTGAATCTTGTATAACTTATTGAAACAAGTTGAAAATTGCTTATTTTGATAGAAAATTGCTTATTTTTATTGAGTTAAAGTAATTTAAAAACATAAGTTGTTATGACTTATTGATCATATCATTTTTAACTGTGTCTAGGAGACTGGAGCATTACAGCTGAGCGGAGAGATCAGGACCTACGAGACCAGATTCAACTAAAAAGATGTTATGTCAACTGAGAAAGTATAGGTACACTAAGCAATTTCAACCTCTTTGCTAACTTCAAACATGCAAAATGATTCACAGGCAGAGCACTTTTACATGGACTCATCCTGAGAGAAATATATAGCCTATGCTATGCATATTTATATATATATAATAGGGGTGTAATGGTACGTATATTCATCCTGAACCGTCATGGTACAGACGTCACGATTCGGTGCATGCCATCAGATGAGAAATACAGTCAGTCACAGGCGATCCACACTCCAATCCAGAAGGGGCCGCGTGGTAATGCAATGCTGTTTGCTAACCGCCACAACAGGAAAAAGCACAGAAGAAGAACAGACGATCTAGATATGCGTGTAATCTCTCACCTATGTTTCAACCGTGGAAAGACATCAATAAAACAGCTTGAGAATAATATCTCACATAGCATTACATTTACCTCAGGCAAGTCATTCAGTGTCCACAGCATGTTAGTTCACTAGAGAAATGATGCATTTCACTAAATATATGCACTATATTAGCTTATATATTCATTATATTTACTTTACCTATTAGTAATGTCTTAATTATTTAATATACGTTTAAATAAATTTGTCATTAAATTAAGTTATGACAGTAACTGTGTAAATGATTATATTTCAAAAATATGGAGTAGAACAATGATTGAAAAAATAATTATATGATTAGATTTAGAAGTTCATGCAAGACCTTTTTTCTTTGAGTGTTGATTATTATATCTAAACATAAATAGTAACTGAAGTGAACTGAACTGGGTCAGTAATATTTTTTTATACTTTTATTGAGCAAAGATGCATTAAATTTACCAAAAGTGACAGTACATTTATAATGTAACAAAATATTACTATTTCAAATAAATTCTATTCATCAAAGAATCCCATTTTTTTATCACAGTTTCCACAAAAATATTAAACAGCAAATCAGCATATTAGAATGATTTCTGAAGGATCATGTGACACTGAAGACTGGAGTAATGATGCTGAAAATTCAGCTTTGATCACAGGAAAAAATTACATTTTAAAATATATGAAAATAGAAAACAGCTATTTTAAATTGTAATAATATTTCACAATATTACTGTTTTACTGTATTTTTGATCAAATAAATGCAGCCTTGGTGAGCAGAAGCGACTTTTTTTTTTAAACATTAAAAGAAAATTAAAATTTGAATGGTAGTGAATATATATAAACAAATGAAATCTTCATTATGTTACATCAGAATCAGCATTCAGTTTTCACTAGGAAAACTGAAAAATCCCCTTTTGCCTTTCATTCACATCTCTTATTTTTTCAAGCAGGCTACAGACGGTGCTGGTATTTCACAACAGTGTTGCTCAATCCCAATGCACATCCATCAGCTTAATTGAATCTTTACTTTGACAACACAAATCCCTTAGATAGCACTCATTTATACTTCCCCACAGAGAACACAGTGTCAACACTTCAGTCGGAGACCCTTATCTGCATTCATTTCACTACACTCTAAACATAAATGCTCTTACATCTGAGATTGAAGGGAAAAGCAAATGACGAAATGAGTGGACTTATTATACACTCTTAAAAATAAAGGTTTTCATAAGGGGGTTTTCATAGCGATGCGGTAGAAGAATAATTTTTCAGTCAACAGTCCCTAAAAGACCTATTATTTTCTTAGTTTGAAGAACGTCTGAAGAACCATTTTCCACTATAAAGAACTTTTTGTGCAATGGAAGGATTCAATGAATGTTAAAGTTTTTTTTAATGGAACCATCTATGCAAACAAAGAACCCTTATTTTAGAGAATTGGTGTATATCAAGTACTGTAATTGAATAAAATAACACTAACAAATAAAATACATTCTGTTCTATGAGAAACATCATTTCATGCTAACAAGGCAATAAGCAACAAATTAACACCCACCCAAACAGCCACCCACACACATATTCATGCACACACATTCACAGGCATTAGTCAGCCGAGGACTGAAAGTGCTGTTCGAGTTAAAGATGAGTAAGGTACAGAAGAAGTGAAGCTCTAGGCTCCTCCTTTTGGAGATGGTGGGGTGTTTTTTAGAGCTGACAGTCCCAGACAAATGGATAAGAGTGAAGTTACTCCTGCTCAAACTCTCCCATGCATCTCTACTACCACATCAGCAGAGCTTCCCAGCAGACAAACCTTGTTGGACCTCTTTAAGGGCCCTTCTTTGAGATTTTAAAGTCTTTTCCTGTAGTTGTCAGTGCTTCTTGAAATCTAGTCTGCAGATATTCGAGGGTGTTGCAGTGAAGAAAGTCCTCCTAAATGCTGACTGAGCCGCGTGACCTGATGGGATCGGACGTCAGAGACCTGAGCGCCCTGCTTCCAGCGGTCCCGACGCTGCCCGGGGGGAACGCGAACTGTTCCCTGCCCGTCGGCGGAGCTCCTCAGTGGGGACCGATGCTGGACTTTCACCCTGCCTCCCCGTACGGATCTCTTCCCTCCCACTCCTTCGTCAAACAGGAGCCGGGCTGGGGGCCCACAGACCCTCATGAGGATCCTCACTGCGGTTTGGGGGCCTTCACCGTACACTTCTCAGGGCAGCTCACAGGGATGCCGTTTGCTGATTCTCCCTCCAGCCAGAGCAGGATGTTCTCCAGCGGGCCTTATCTGCCAGGCTGCATGGAGAGCCCTCCTGCCCCGCGCAACCAAGGTGAGACACCCGTCCCGTTCCTGACTCACATGCTGTCTGTCTTGAGCCACATAATCTGTTTGTTTCTGTTGTTGGTGTCAAAAACGTAAAGAGCGTGAAACTTCAGAGAGGAACTTGTGTGCATGTGTACAACGTAAAAAATCTCAACTCAAATTTTACTTACTCTTAAAAGTTTTTTTATTTTGTCAATTTAAATATAATTCACAAATCAATTGGATAATTACAGTAAATTTAGTTTACTAAAATCAAAAAAGTTTTTTTTATTTACTATGTGGGTGTGTGTGTTTGTAAAGTTTAGGAGTTTGTTGATATCAAATTACTCATGCAGGATCTCTTATCACCCTCAAAATATTATTTCTGAAAAGTGCATTAATCATGCATTGAATTCACTTAAATCTTAATGTTATACATGTTTGTGATTTACCTGATTTTGAAATTATTAATAAATTTAATTATTCAAATAATAATAATTTTAATTATTTGAATCATATCATGTTGTTTATGATAACCAGCATATTGTAGAAATGTATTGTCGTCCAGGACACGTTTTACGGACATTTTTTTAACCCTAAAATAAAAAAAATAAAAAAAACAAATTTTAAACTTTTCTTATAGAGTGCAGCTAAACATTGTTAAATTACTACATAAATTGTATTCTTTACTTTATTATATAATCTGAAATCATCTATAAGATTCATGTGGACATTTAGAAGTGAAATATCTGAAATATCTTTGAATATGTGATTCATACCTGAAAATGAAGGAAAATCTAAGACACTTATTGAAGTGAAACAAAAAGTAATCCTCCATATTTTTCCATTGTGCTCCGTTTTATCTGCTGTAATGTAATCTGCACACTATAAAGGCATTTAAATGCTTTGATAAACGTACTGGATCATCCATTTTATGTTGCTTCAGCCAGATTCTTTGGTTGAAGGGCTCTTACGGTCTCCTTAAAACTATTGGGAAACCTGAAGATTGATGCGCTGACATCTGACGCTTTAAAGGAAAATAGATTAAAATGTTTCTCAAAGGTTTAAAGACGTAGTTTACAGTGAACTAACCAAATAAATACTGAAACTGTATTTTTTGGTGATAATGTGCTGCATTTTTTTAAGAACAAAAAACAAAAAAGTCAAATAAAATGGCATTTAGAATGTAAGAGGAGGCATGAAATGAGACTTTGTGCAGTGTTGTAGCTCAATAGATATTAAGATTGGTCTTTATTTACTGGTGTTCGTTTCATGGATCAAGCATTGCAGGTACGATATACAGTCTCACAGGAGAGTCAATCTATCTTTAATTTTTTCTTTGTGTTGATGACTAACTTAAAACACCACGTGAAACTCTTGAAGAGATTCTCTCCTTTAAATCTGAGCGCTCAGAATACAGATGTCTGGTGTTGGCAAGTTTAAATCACAGTACTTGATTGTAGACAAAGTCTCACAACCCTGTACTTATTCTTTCATTTATTATTAGATAAACTTTAGGAAAAGTCACAGTGACATAGTGATTCATTGCAAAAGTTTATTGGTCCTGAGCGGCTTTCCCATGAATTATAAGTCTGCTGGTGAGGGATGTCTATTCTACAACTTAATGCATTTTGTCAGCAGTGTTAGTAAGACCTTTTCTGTGTTTGCATTAGTTAGAACAGTTTTTCAGCCATTTTATCACATTGTAAGAAATAGCCAATGGATGAATTATTTATATAAATATTACTTGTATATAGTACAAGTATGTGTACAAATACATATTTCAACATTATGTGTATGATCTTTTTTGGTAACATTTTACTATAAGGTCTAATTTGTTAACATTACTTAATGCATTAACTAACATTAACTAACAATGAATTTTCACAGCATTTATTAACCTTTATATTAGTTAATAAAAATGTCCATGTTAATTCATTAACTGTTAACAGATACAAATTTCTTAATTAAAAATGTGTTCGTAAATGTTGACAATGACATTAACTAAGGTTAAGAAATGCTGAGTTCATGTTAACCAACGTTAACAAATGAAACCTTACTATAAAGTGTTTCCATTTTTTCTTTATTGTGACTATTCTGTTTGCCCTGTCAGAATAAAATGATGTTTGTGTGATGTTTCACCTCATCCCTTTGTCCAACGAGGAGATTAGATTCAGCTGAGTTAGTATATCCAGTGAAAAAACATTGATTTAATTGAGAACAAACAAACAAACACTCATTTGTTTTGTCTCTTTGTCTTTCTCTCACAGGTTATGGTACAGTAGCATTAGATGGAGCTCCCAGTTACGGTCACACACCTACACACCACACGCCACCATTCCCCAACAATACCTTCAAACACGAGGACCCCATGTCTCCACAAAGCACTATGGGTAAGGAAAATATGTTCTCATTGTGACCTAGTGTATAAAGCAGTAAATGCAATTGAATAACTGATGAGTAAATGTGAGAATTATGAGGCAAAAGTAAGTAAGCCATTTGTAGGTTGTTTTCCATGGAAAGTGTAAATACTGTTAGTTTGAGCATCCCGACCAGCCCAACACGGCAACAATGACTCAACCAATGGGGTGAGTGTGGAGGCGGAGCTATCTGTTTGTGACAGATATCACACACTTTACCTTTAAATATTTGCACTCCCTCAAGCAAAAGAAGTATGCTTAATTGTATTGAATGTGCACTTGTTGTGTACTTTTTGTAGATACATGACATACAAGTTTCAATAGAAGTATATTTTACTTTACTGTAAATGCCAAAGACAATAGACAATAGAAAAGACAATAGAAGTAATTATGATTTACTTATAGGATTAGTTCTCTTTCAAATAGAAATTACCCCAATCTTTACTCACCTTCAAGCCATCCTAGGTGTATATGACTTTCTTCTTTCAGATGAACACAATCTGAGATATATTAATAAATATCCTGGCGCATCCAAGCTTTATAATGGTTAATAAAGGCCTTCTGAAGTGAAAAGATGCATTTGTGTAAAAAATATTCAAGTTACGAAGAAAGTGTAAACTGCGTCGCATCAGTTACACTTTTTCCGTAAGTTGAATAGGGAAGGTGAAGGACGTAGCGTAAGCTTTTTGAACTGCTAGAGACACTTTCTTTAGTTCATACTCATTTGGCAACGCTTACTGCCATTATAAATCTCAGATGCGTCAGATAATTATATATTATGATATATATTTCTCCGATTGTGTTCATCAGAAATAAGAAAGTCATATACACCTAAGATGGCTTGAGCTTGGAGTAATTTTCATTTGAAAGTGAACTAATCTTTTAAGTCCTTCTTAAGTGTGTCAAAAACTACATTTAATATAATTTAACTGTAATGCATCTTCATGTAATTGTAAATAACATGCAATTAAGTGTTCACTTTGCATTTAAGTATATTCTTTTAAAGTATGTTATTTCCGTGATCAGTACTCTTTTTAAAAGTTTGCTAAAGTGTATTTCTTTTTCACAAGGGCTGTACAAGATGAGTGCAAGTGAATTTGTGAGTGTATATTTAAGTGTAGAGTGACAAATAAGACGTATAGATATCTGGAGATCGCTGTATCTGCAGCTCACAGAGGAACTAGAGTCGTCACCGCAAGGATCATCTGGAGGTTAAGTGTCAGATGGAGTTTTAATGTCAGGGCAGTAAATACTCTGATTTTTTTCACCCTCCTCGCTCTCATTTTTACCTCTCCTTCTCCTTCCTCAAACACTCAAAACACTGTATGCAACAGTTTCTAAGTTCATTAAGCATAAATTATGCTGGCATAAATTATCGGCTCTCTTCTTCGGGCAGCTAACAGGAGGAAGCAGAATTGTGGATGTGGAGAAGAATGTTTTTAATGCTGCCGTGGGACTGATTCCCTGTCTGTTGCCCTAAGAAATGAACAGTGTGCTCTCAGAAACTCTGCTGACGGCTTTATGGTCTCAGGGAGCCCTGCGCTGTTTGGATAACCTCAGTGAAAATGAGGCCACTCTCTCTGTTAGCTCTACTGTAAAACGCTTTGTTTCACTTGTAAACAGGAACAGTGAAGTATGAGGTCTTTGAAGAGAACTTTCTTTCAGATATGGTTGATATATATATGCTCTTTGAGTGTTGTAATATGTGCTTTGATTTTGTGAATATGCAGGTGAGCAGCAGTACCCCGTCCCACCACCTGTCTATGGGTGCCACAGTCCTCCTGACAGTCAGACCCTGCTTTTGAGAAACACCTTCAACAGGTACCTTTGCTTATCACATTTACACAAGGCAAATTACACACAGTGTAATAACAGATATAATTATTAAAGGTGATAGAGAGGATTTTTTCGTCGACTGAGAATCCAAAGACTGTTAGTGAGTTTTTGAAATGAGCGCATGCGTAAGAACAGCCCCCCTCCTTCACAGCTCATTTCAAAGGAACGCCTCCCAAAACTCGTGCACGAGTATTTGAACACGAGTGTTTACCACCGACATTCGCTGTGTCGTGTTAGTGGATTCATTATGTCGGACTCACCGCAGGTAACTCATAATCTGCAGTTGTTACTCCTGTCTCCTGTGGAAAGTTACTGGAGCGCGCAGCCGCGCACGTCTCTCACGTCTCGCACAACGAACATCATGGCAGTGATTGACAAGCCAGAGGGCCAATCGTTTACGCGATGATCACGTAAACGATTGGCTGATGTTTTTAATGCCCTACCTCGTGCACAGATGATGTATATTAATATTATTCCTTTCAGTGCACCTAATAAATAGTCTTTTATCAGTTAGTAAAGATAGTTTTAAGTAATATTGCAAAAATGTATAAAACAAAACATCCTCTTTAGCACCTTTAAGCATTACATGTCTTCATAATTATGAAGTTTAATAAAACTTTAGTTATTGAGTTAATTGTTAAGTTAATAACCCCCTAGGATTTGTCATGCATGAAATAATAACAATGTGAAATGCAATAAATTGCATCATAGAGGAAGCAAGCAATTCACGAATTACAAGAAGTTACAAAAATACAATGATATTTTTTATGCAACTGCCGAAAGAAAGGGATATTCCTGGATATTGTCTAATGACAGCTTCTGAGACGTGCTGTCGATTACCACACAAAACAATTTCGGCTTGTCCCTCCCATTCTGGAGGGTTCATAGCAGAAATGTGAGGCTGTATATTCTTGTAACGTGAGGGCAGACTCAGAAGCAAGGAGAGACTTAAAGGGATAGTTCACCCAAAAATGAAAATTCACTCACCCTCAAGCCATCCTAGGTGTATATGACTTTCTTCTTTCAGACGAATACAATCGGAGTAATATTAAATAGTGTCTCTTCCAAGCTTTATAATGGCAGTGAATAGAGGATGAGATTTTGAAGCCCAAAAAAGTGCATCCATCCATCATAAAAGTAATCCACACGGCTCCAGGGGATTAATAAAGGCCTTCTGAAGCAAAGCGATGCATTTGTGTAAGAAAAATATCCATATTTAAAACTTTAAAAGCTTCCGGCAGATGGATGTACGCACGTCGACTTACACCAAAAGAGTAATCCCTTATGGATGTAGGAGTAGCATAAACTTTGACACCTCTCGCTGTTCAAACAGATAGGTCTGGGCAACAAACTCAAGCTCCTCTTCTCTTATATTGAAATCCTCCAACATTTCTCTTTTAAAAATTCTCATTTTAGACTTCTAAATCGTGACCGGTGTTTTGTTTTGCTCTATCCTCTGCGCTTCCGCGTTCGTCATTACGTCATGCGTCGGGTCAAGGGTTACTCTTCTGCCGAAATTGATGCATACGGCCATCTGTAAGTGATTTTTATCACATTAGTATCATGTTAACACACACATAGGGCCCTATTTTAACGATCTAAGCACATGGTCTGAAGCACATGGTGCAGGTCCACTTAGGGCATATCTGAATTCACTTTTGATAGTTTAACGACGGAAAAAATAGTTGGCACGTCAGGCGCATGGACCAAAAGCATTGTACCTAGTCTCTTAATGAGTCATGGGTGTGTTTTGGGAGTAATGTGCAATAAACCTATCAGAGTCTCATCTTCCATTCCCTTTAAAAGCAGGTGCACTTGAACCAAGGTGGATTCACTATTTACATGGTGGAATATAGACACCCTCAACTTGACGAGTCAGTTTAAATACATGTGTGTATTGCCACGATTGATCAAATAATTAGCCAATTTCATTCATCATTACTGCAAATAGGTCATTCTGTTACATGCAATGACTATGCATTATGACATGTAGGTATTGTTATCTTTATGTATACAATAATAATCTGCACTCCCATAGGTGAACAGATGGGCGCGAGTGCATTTGCTATTTAAACAACGTGGCGCTGGACGTGAAAATGATAACTGTGTCAGGCTGAAACTTGCAAAAACACTTGTGTCGCACCTGGCACCGCGTTGCGCAGGTGTATGATACGGCCCATAATGTAAAACTGTGCAGCTGTACTTATAAAACAGTATGTCTTTTGTGCACATCCCTGATTTGCCGAGTTAGATGCTTTCTTTTGGGTCAACATATTTTGTTGATCCTGGAACAACCTTCTGCTCTGAAAATTTAGTCCTAATCGTATCCCAACCCCTAACCCTACCCTTAACTTATCTCTTAAATCAGAGGGAAATGATAGGAGAATAACACAGATGTTGAAGCACCTAATCCTGGTTGTAAGCCTAAACTTGACATAAACTTGTAAACCTCAAATCTGATTGGTTAATTTGAATGTTACTCCAGGATCAACAAAAATGTTGATCCAGGAACATGTTGCACTTGGTGAAATCAGGTTCTGCTTCTTTGCACTGTTTATTCCCATCATGCAATGCTTTGCCCCATAGATCTCCATTGTACATGTGTCACTGTAAAGATGATTTTTACTATTTTTACAAAAACAACTGTGTAATGGTAATCAACGGCATGTCACGTACGCTGTTGATAGAGCTGAACTTGTATTGAACCTGGAACATTCTTTTAAAAAAGGCACATTAATTAGTGTACACTCTTCAAAACCTCAGCAATGCCGTAGAAAAACCATTTCTGGTTCCTCAAAGAACCTTTCAGTGAACAGTTCTTAAAAGAACCATGTTACGCTTAACATTTTATTAATGTAAAGAACCTTTTTCCACTATAAAGAACCTTTTGTGCAATGGAAAGGCTCTGTGGAAGTTAAAGGTTCTTCACGGAAACATCTATGCCAATAAAGAACCTTTATTTTTAGTATATTGCTGATTGTGTCTTTGTTATGGCACTACCCCCTCTGAGTGACTCAATCGAGCATCAGTGAGGCCCAGTCTGGATGGCTCAGATAAATCCTGAGTAAGTCTGCAGTGAGTCTTGCTGTCTGCACAAAGGTTAAGAACTGCACAGCAGCTCTCAGCAGGCCAAAATACACTCACAGTGATCTACTGCCCGTTTCCTCCAAATTCTTCTTCCTTCTCTGCCTGGCCTTCCCCAGAGACATGAGAGGAGGAGAGAGGGGGAAGGACAGAAAGAGCCATGTATTCGAAAGATTCAAAAATATTATTATGAGAGCTTTGATTGGAATAGCAATCAGATTCCGTCATTGTTTACTTGACCTCATGTCATTCTAACACTGTTATTTTTAATCACTACTTTACAAAACTTTAGCTTTCAAGTCTCACCAATTATGCTCACCAAGGCTGCATTTATTTAATAAAAAACTGTAAATACTAATATGATGAAATATTATTACAATTTAAAATGGTTTTGAATATATTTTAAAATGTAATTTATTCCTGTGATCAAAGCTGAATTTTCAGCACCGTTACTTCAGTGTCACACGATCCTTCAGAAATCATTCTAATATGCTGATTTGCTGCTCAAGAAACATTTCTTACAATTATCAATGTTGAAAACAGTTGTGCTGCTTTATATTTTTTGTGGAAACTATGATTCAGACGTTCAGATGTCTATGAAGTGAAGAAGTGAACTTTGCTCAATTTCATGCATCCGATCCCTTCTGAATACTAGAATTAATTTCTTTTGAAAAAAAAAAAATTGTACTGATTTGTATGAGGATTCTGCAAAATATCTCTTTCATGTCCAATTGAAATGTAACAGCGCACAGATTCGGAATGACTAGAGGTCGAGTAATTATTGAAGATATTCATTTTTGGGGAAAATATCCCTTAATAGAAGGGTGTGAAAGAAGAAGATAAAAAAGAAATGCAGCTTCTCATCAGTGACACTGAAATCAGTGTGCATTCTTCAGATACTGCTCTCATGTAGTTTAGAGAAAAAGGAGAAGACAGAACCCAACATAACGCATCCAGTTTTGATAAGACCCGAACAAAGCGTGCCTTTGGAAACCATCACAAGAAAATACACTCACACAAACAATCTCACTCACTTACATCACCCCGGTAGTGTTGCACTGTGTTCCACGAACCATCATTTCTTGGGTATTAAATTAAATTAGGGGGGAGTGAAAAGGGAAATTCCACCTTACTTTTCATCAGTGTTTGGCTTAGAAATGAACTCTCATTTTGAAACACTGGTGTGAGCTGTAATGAAAATTGATTTATTGGGAAGCTATGTGGCAACCAGTCATAGACCAATAATGAAAAATCACCATGACTTCTTTATTTTCCAATTATTATATTATATTTAATTATATTATATTGTATTATTATTTTTTATTATTGTTATTAAATAAAAAATAGAAAATCACCTTTCAAAATCAATTAATTAATTAATTAAATAATAACAACATTATGATTTTATTTTTAGTATTAAATAAATAATAGTGTAGTTTGATACACTTTGTAAAGAAGCGGTCTGGCCTTCAAAAACTGCTACTTTAGCACACAGCAAAGGAACAAACAGCATATGAGTCAAGATCATTTCCACAAATCCTTCCCACGATACCCAGAAATCAGTGTGACATCACACTATAACATCACTGTGCCAGACACTCGACTTGCCAGGCAGGACCACGTGAGAGCTGGCTGAGATACGGCTCCAAACAACATGTGGTGAAACATAATGATGTGTGTATGTTAGCAGTTTCCACAGTAGCAAACAAGCCTCCAGTTTTGCTACTTCCTTAAACTTGGTTATGAATCAGAGGTGGATGATTAGAAAGGGACCTCAGCACACCACACTGCTGACAACGTGCACTTCTAATGAGTCTGTGAACCAAAAACGCACTGTATGAAGTTTTTAAATGCTTTTTCTCTGTGTTCTGTTTTGCTTTTTTTGTTGTTGCTTTTTTCCATCCTATTTTTGGCTCGTCTCTTCCCTTTTAAAAACCTTTGTGCTTCTTGAGAAGCTGAGTAGTGAAAGTTGGGTCACATGACTTGTCATTTATCTCTTCTGCCCTGGCAGTGATAATCTGTACCAAATGACGTCCCAGTTGGAATGTCTTCCCTGGAATCCCGTCAGCTCACTGACACCCAGTGTAAAGAGGTACAGACTTCTCTTTTATATCAACACCTATGCTTTTGAGAATTTCCTTTCCTTTCCTTTCCTTTCCTTTCCTTTCCTTTCCTTTCCTTTCCTTTCCTTTCCAACTCAACCCAACCCAACCCAACCTGACACAACTCTTTCCTTTCCTTTCCTTTCCTTTCCTTTCCTTTCCTTTCCTTTCCTTTCCTTTCCTTTCCTTTCCTTTCCTTTCCAACTCAACCCAACCCAACCCAACCCAACCTGACACAACTCTTTCCTTTCCTTTCCTTTCCTTTCCTTTCCTTTCCTTTCCTTTCCTTTCCTTTCCTTTCCTTTCCTTTCCTTTCCTTTCCAACTCAACCCAACCCAACCCAACCTGACACAACTCTTTATTTTCCTTTCCTTTCCTTTCCTTTCCTTTCCTTTCCTTTCCGACCCTTTCCTTTTCAACCCTTTATTTTACAACCCTTTGCTTTCCTCTTCCTTTCCTTTATGGACTTTCCTTTCCTTTCCTTTCCTTTCCTTTCCTTTCCTTTCCTTTCCTTTCCTTTCCTTTCCAACTCAACTCAACTCAACCCAACCTGACACAACTCTTTATTTTCCTTTCCTTTCCTTTCCTTTCCTTTCCTTTCCTTTCCTTTCCTTTCCTTTCCAACTCAACTCAACCCAACCTGACACAACTCTTTATTTTCCTTTCCTTTCCTTTCCTTTCCTTTCCTTTCCTTTCCTTTCCTTTCCTTTCCTTTCCGACCCTTTTCGACCCTTTCCTTTCCTTTCCAACCCTTTCCTTTTCAACCCTTTATATTACAACCCTTTGCTTTCCTCTTCCTTTTCTTTATGGACTTTCCTTTCCTTTCCTTTCCTTTCCGACCCTTTCCTTTTCAACCCTTTATTTTACAACCCTTTGCTTTCCTCTTCCTTTTCTTTATGGACTTTCCTTTCATTTTCATTTCCTTTCCTTTCCTTTCCTTTCCTTTCTTTTCTTTTCTTTTCTTTTCTTTTCTTTTCTTTTCTTTTCTTTTCTTTTCTTTCCTTTCCTTTCCTTTTCAACTCAACCCAACCCAACCTGACACAACTCTTTATTTTCCTTTCCTTTCCTTTCCTTTCCTTTCCTTTCCTTTCCTTTCCTTTCCGACCCTTTTCTTTCCAAACCTTTCCAACCCTTTCCTTTTCAACCCTTTATATTACAACCCTTTGCTTTCCTCTTCCTTTTCTTTATGGACTTTCCTTTCCTTTCCTTTCCTTTCCTTTCCTTTCCTTTCCTTTCCGACCCTTTCCTTTCCTTTCCTTTCCTTTCCGACCCTTTCCTTTCCGACCCTTTCCTTTTCAACCCTTTATTTTACAACCCTTTGCTTTCCTCTTCCTTTTCTTTATGGACTTTCCTTTCATTTTCCTTTCCTTTCCTTTCCTTTCCTTTCCTTTCCTTTCCTTTCCTTTCCTTTCCTTTCCGACCCTTTCCGACCCTTTCCAACCCTTTCCAACCCTTTATATTACAACCCTTTGCTTTCCTCTTCCTTTTTTCCTTTCCTTTCCTTTCCTTTCCTTTCCTTTCCTGAGACAAAGAGAGCACATTTTTTATACCATTCATTTATATTCATGTACCATTTTATATCCTCCTCACCTCTCTTCTCATCTCATGATCTCTGCCATCTTGTGCTGTTCTAATTGATGTCTGTTTTGACTCTTCTCTAATGTGGCACTGAACTTTGAAACAAAAGTACAGCCTGAAGTAGGAGCATGAATTATGCTGTGGTGACAGTAGAGGAGACAGGAATGAATCCTGCTCAGTCAACCAGTCCAACCCAGATAGAGTGTCTGACCTTGGGTCTGCTGAGGGGGCATTGAGGGGTAGTGTGTGTGTGTGTGTGTGTGTAAGAGAGGGACAGAGAGATGATAAAATGAAGAGAAGCAGACTGGCTGAAGGGCAGAGGGGAAGTCCCTTAGCATTATGGGAATTTTGGGTTGTTTTTGAGTGATTGAGTGTATGTGTGCTTGTTTAGGAAGGCAGATGAACTCTGCCACTGGAATAGGTGACTGGGATGCTGGACAGAATATTTATGCCAGCTGTCCAGATAAAAGATTTGGTATCCACCTTCCTCACACCCATTGCCATGACAACAGGGTGTTTATCTGCTGAACGGATGAATGGATGGGCTGTGGGAGGACTGGACCAGCTATGGCTGACTGTGTAATCTGAGATGTGATGTGAGTCAGACAAAGAAAAAGCTTTATAGGTCTTCAGCTCTTCATCCGTTACTGCCCACGCTACAGATCCCCTCCAAACTAACAGTCCTCCTTTGCTATCATTTATGATAGTTACGGCAGCTTTACAGCAGTTTCTGGCTATAACAACATCCTTTTGTTAATAAGGAGGAAAAGCAGATTCATATAGCAGAGCTCACATTAACATGTTCAAATCTGTATTTTCTGGATCTTCTTTACTGGGAAGCTTGTTTCCACCACGGAATAAAAATGAAGTAATTTTAGATACTTTTTATCTTTTTATCTGTTTATGTCTCAAAATTCGGAGAAAAAAAGTCTGAAGTGCAAGATATAAACTGACCTTTTTTTCTCGCAATTGTCTTTATTTCATGTAATTCCAAATTTTTACTCTCTTTAATTAATTCACACTTTATTTTATAACTCGCAATTCTGAGAAAAAGGTTAGAATTAAATTTTTTTTCTTCTCAGAGTTGCGAGATATATAAACTTGCAATTGCGCGTCAGAAAGTCTCATCTGTGAGATAAAAAGACTTAATTACTTTTTTAAATTTTTTATTCTGTGGTGGAAACAAGCTTTTGTCCTGTGTAAGTGGTCTTGTTTTATCTGCTCTGTGTAACTGGTCTCTGTCTTTGTATTTGTGTCCAGTCACAGTGGCAGTTATGAGGCGGATCTGTCCTCAGGAGCCGCTCCCATGGTGTACAGCTGCAGCACCCAGTATCACATACACACACATGGTGTGTTCAGAGGATTACAGGTGGGTGACCGCAAAACACACACACTTAAACACAGAGACAAACTCATACGCATACCCAATGTGCACACACAGATTGCATTCACACTATAATATAATCATAAAGTGCACTGAATTATTATTTATTGCTCATAATAAACATATATATATATATATATATATATATATATATATATATATATATATATACTTATATAATCTTATATATATCTTAATTATGTCAGATAACACTTAAGCAAAACATGGTCAGGTCAAAGTGTCTGAATATTTTTTGGTTCCAAATTTTTATCATTTTTTTTTTTTATCAAAGATATAAATTATATACAAAGTTACACAGTGTAAACAACATTATACACTACCATTTAAAAGTTTTGTGGTCGGTACAATTTTGTCTCTTCTGCTGCATTTATTTGATCAAATATACGGTGAAAACAGTAATTTTGTCAAATATTATTACGGTTTAAAATAACTGTTTTCTATTAGAATATATTTTAAAATTTATTCCTATGATGTAAAGGATTCATTTTAAGCATCATTACTCCAGTCTTCAGTGTCACATGATCCTTCAGAAATCATTCTAATATGATGATTTGCTGCTCAAGAAACATTTCTTATTATTATCATCAATGTTGAAAACAGTTGTGCTGCTTCATATTTTTATGGAAAACATTCTACCTTTTTCAGGATTCTCTGATGAATAGAACATTCAAAAGAACAGCATTTCATTTAACAGCATTTAATTTTGTAAATAAAATTATAAATGTCTTTATTGTCACATTTGATCAATTTGATGCATCTTCACCGAATAATAGTATTTAAAAAAAATCTTACTGACCCCAAACTTTTGAACAGAGGTGTACATATACACTGTGTGTGATGTAATAATGTTGGATTATTACTGCTGATTAGTATTAATGAAAGTTCTTATGAAGTCTAATGCCTCAGATGGATAAATATCCTCACACACACCCATACTTCATACTTGAGTTCAGCTCAAGGTCACGTACACACTTCCCCCTCTGCAGCTCTGCCATGAATCGAGTCCAAGGCCAGGGCGGCGAGCACACAGTCCTCACCTCAAGCATGAAGTTTAGAGTAAAAGTGTGTATTTGATTAGTCAGGCCTGTTGAATACTGAGAAGGAAAAAAGATTGTTAGTTCAATCATGACAACTCTCTTAGTAGTTTTGGCATGTGAATGAGTATGGCAATGTTAATGATTTTTCTACACTGCTGTTGCGGAGCAAGTACGGTCTTGCTACTGCCTTCACATTCATAGACACTCTTCTGTGAGCATGTAAGATATGCTGCTGCTGCATGAATAGACACATAAATCCTGTAGCAAATTTAGGCAGGTGGAGCTGGGGGAGGTGGAGGGCTTCAGAGGAACAGCCTACAGCGAGCACTGAACCAGATTATTTAAAGTTGAGTAAGCAATCTCATTGGCTGCATGCAGGATCAGCAGAGGCAAATCAGCTTGTGCCATGTGGAAATATTTGTAGATTGCATGTAAAGGACCTATCAGCCTGTGCCATCTAGAGTTTCCTGACTGAACTAGGTATATGCGTACGGAGCAGGTGAAGTGTATAAAACAGTCTCAGTAAGAGACTCCATTTTAGTCTGTAGTGTGTGCTTAGCATGAGTGAACATCCATCAGTGCTTTAGAAAATTGATACTGTCCAGAGAATAGTGTGTGTGTGTGTTTGTGTATGTTTAGAACTTTACTTTAAAGCTTTCCCATTAAGGCTTTTAAAAGATAAACTGATATTTAACAGGCCACAAGATAAAAGGGTTTGTTCAGATGCAGAACTCATGCAGGGTTTGGTAACACAGAAGTTAAAACAAACAAGGGCTCAAAAGTGCAGCAGAATTGGCAAAAAGAGTTTGTTGATTGCCAATTTTTCTCTCGTTGTTTTTTCTGCAGGATGTGCGGAGAGTACCAGGCATCACTCCCTCCATTAAATCATCAGAGACCAGTGAGAAGCGTCCGTTCATGTGCTCTTACCCCGGCTGCAGTAAGAGATACTTCAAACTGTCCCACCTGCAGATGCACGGCAGGAAACACACAGGTGAGACGAATGTGGACGATACGAAATACACGATTTTCAGTTCGGGGTCACAAACAGTCCAAGTGCAGCAGCTAAGATTTACAGTGTTATGCAACATGCATAACAAAGTCATAATTCAAATGCACATCTATTTTTCAGACATCCAATAAAAGTTAAGCAGATGTTGATTGCAGGAACTTAAATTAGAAGAAGCAAAAAGCTCCAAAACATAAATTCATTTGATCAGGCCCCTGGACATTTGAATTACAGCTTTCAGGAATGTCTCACTTTTTTTTTTAGTGACAGTGTGAGTC
Organism: Megalobrama amblycephala; assembly: GCF_018812025.1. Classification (NCBI taxonomy): domain Eukaryota; kingdom Metazoa; phylum Chordata; class Actinopteri; order Cypriniformes; family Xenocyprididae; genus Megalobrama; species Megalobrama amblycephala. The sequence goes on along the minus strand of NC_063062.1, from coordinate 38,703,157 downwards.
TGATAACTGTGATTCACAACCATGATGTGTGTGGAAAACACACACACACATGGGGTCATTTAGGGGGCAACATGACTGTACTGTCTAACCTGATCACAAAAAAAACACCCAAAAAGGCATTTTACAGTATATGTTATATATATATATATATATATATATATATATATATATATATATATATGCAGGGTGCAGAAAGTCGCCTTTAAAGTTGTCCAAATGAAGTTCTTAGCAATGCATATCCACTCACAAAAATACATTTTTGATATATTTACGGTAGGAAATTTATGAAATATCTTCATGGAACATGATCTATAATTTTGGAAAAATCTATAATTTTGACCCACACAATGTATTGTTGGCTATTGCTACAAATATATGCGTGGTTTTGTGGTCCAGGGAAAGTGTTACTGAAAATATTACACAAAAACCGATCTATTTCTCTTGTTATTATTAGAATGAATTAGAACCTGCGTAGTAAGTCAGTTGGATAAACACATCTGCTAAGTGAATATGTAAAAGCAAATGTGCATTGCTGAAATTATTATTTAAACTTTTTATATATTTTATATACACTTTATATAATTATTATCCTTTATTTTTATCACATGATTACTGTAGTTTCCACCATAATACTACAGTAAAAGAATCGTGCATAACTATGGGATCTCCCTCAAACTGTGTAAGAGGCTGCTTGTCGTTTTTGATTAATTTCTTTTTATGTCCCTGTTGTTAATACCAATTGAGTATGTATATTTTAGTGGAAAAAAGGTTGCCATGGTAAATTGAAACACCTCTCAATTGAGCAAGATTCACTAGAATTACTCAAAAACATCTGGAGTGGGCTAATTGGTGACCTCATAGCGCATAGCTCATAGTAGTGTTACAGATAAATGTATGATTTATGACACTTAGAAAATGCTGATGCTGAGTTGAAACGGCGCCCCCTTGTGGAAGCTTCAGGTTAATGGCAGAGACCACAGATTTTTCCACACAGGAAAAATACTTTAAGAAGAAGAGCCATGTAATGATGCTGTTCTCTGTCACGTTCAGGTGAGAAGCCCTACCAGTGTGACTACACAGGCTGCGGCCGCAGGTTTTCCAGATCTGACCAGCTCAAGAGACACCAGCGCAGACACACAGGTCAGTCACGCCTCAGCTCTTCAAAAGAAGCCAACACACGAAAGAAATATTGGAGTAGATTTGAGGTCATTTTTTTGCTACACTCTTAAAAAATATAGGTTGTTGAAGGCCCGTTCACACCAAGAACGATAACTATAAAGATAACTATAAATTTGCATCCACCAACGAACAATAACAGTCTGTTTATTCTAAGCTCGTGCGCAGCGGTTTCAAAGTTTGTAACGTTATGTCATTGAACTGTTCTTGTTGCATTTACACGGCTTTAACCAGCGAGTGAATCTAGCTAGTGTAATCGATCTAATCTAACAGTGAATTTAGCTGACCTAGTCAGTATAGAGGAATAAAAACAACACCTAGTCTTTTCACTGCAACTTCAAAGAAAGTGAGGCAATGTTGTCGAAAATAGCGCTGGATACCTGAGCTAATTTTTATGTTACACTGTTTGCTAGTCTGGCATAATCATCTAATCTTTGTTTATTATACTTCTCTCAGCGTTTATTCCGAGGGTATGACCGATTGTTTTCCATATATCCAAAGTATTATTGAAAAGGGGGTTTGACTTGTCAAACAGTGGTGCTTTTTCTGGACCGCGGCGATGAACTTTGTTGTCTGCCATTTTAAAGCCCTTATATTCGAATGGATTCTGATTGGCTGTCAGTGTTTTATCGTTCAGCAGCTGAAAAAAAACATTCATTCGGAAAGTGATTCCAAGGATATCGTTCCTCTATAGAGTTATCGTTATAGCTGTGGTGTAAACTCTATTCTATTCTTTTATATTTAGAACTACATCTTTATCGTTATTTTTACTGGCATCTTTGGTTCCATGAAGAACCTTTAACATCAATGGAATCTTTCCGTTCCACAAAAGGGTCTTTAGATTTTTAAAATGTTCTTTACACTAAGAAAAAATGGTTCTTTTAGGAACTGCTCACTGAAAGGCTCTTTGGAGAACTAAAAAAGTTTTTTTCTTTGGTATCACTGCGAAAACCGCCCTTTGGAGTCTATATTTTTAAGAGTGTAATGTACCCCTAAAACATTCGTTACGTAAACTTACAGCATTTAGCATTAAAATCTTAAACTATTAGAATGTATAACCTTCTGGTAAAACAGACCAAAAATATTAGTGATCGACCGATATAGATTTTTTATAACCGATACCGATACCGATTATTTGCATGTTTATGTACCCGATAACCGATATGCAGAACCGATATTTATTTACTGTTATACTTCTGTTTTTGACAATTATTACAACACAAATGAGCTGAACAAACCATTTTATTTATGACAATCACTCCCTCCTTGCATACAAAAAAAAAAACTTTACTGAATAATATTAGCTGGAATATATAACATTGTCAGGAAAGTAACAAACAAAACAGCATACATCATTGCATTTTCCAACTAGTGTTATTAATTATTATGTTTTGTCGGTCTAGATCATGAAATGCTTTCTGACAAAGTGCTGTAACTTATCTATGCATTTACACAAAACTATAAATTGGGCTACTCAACCGCAATCGCGTGTGGAGATACTAAATAATTTCCACAGAGCTGCATTTATTTAGATTTGTATTAACTAAATAATGGTTATGTAGTAAATCAAATGATTATATAATCTAATAAAGTTAAACAGCACTTGGCAGTTGGCATTTTATGATCTAAATTTATTCTAACGTTAAATCATGAAATGCCAACTGACAAAGTGCTGTTTGACTATAACTTAATCAACCGCGATCGCGCATGGAGATAATAAATAATTAATTTCCACAAAGCGGTAGGCTATATTTATATGTGTATTAGCGAAATAATTGTTATGTAGTAAATGATAATATAATCTAGGGTGTTTAAACAAGATAATCTTGTCAAAAGTTTCATTCAGTGGCCGTGCTTAAGCCTCCTGATCATCCGTCAGTTGCTAAGCAATATGAACGAACTTTTTCTTCTAGACTAATGGTGAGCAAATACAACAGATAGAGAATTAAATTCAGCGCTTTTATTTTCAACATGCACTCATTCACGTCTGTTTTATTTAATTCATGTAAAGTTACGTCTTTATTGGGGCAGGACATGACGAATTACACTACGTGACTCAATGAGTTCGTCTCAATTGTTTAGAAACAAGCTGCATAAATTAACTATATCAGGAATTTATGTCTCAGATCTCATTTGTGCATGTCTGTTATGTTAAATAAAGTTGATTAATTAAAACAAACCAAGTAGAACATATACTTTACCTGTGCACTGAGTTGTTGTTGACTGATCTCCTCAGACGGAGGAAGTCTCAAAACGGCCACAAGATGGCGCCGTAAATCGGCGAATCCGATATTACAAAACCGATACCCGATTATGGAAAAATGCTTAAATATCGGGAAAAATATCGGTAAACCGATACATCGGTCGATCACTAAAAAATATTGCTGACTCATCTTGCACTTAGGGGCGTATTCAAACTTTTGTCCAATCAAATGCTGTAGAACTAGATAGCCCCACCCACCCATTAATCCATGACTTTCATGAAGTATCTGAAGCCCACCGCAGCTGTCTGTCTCTCTGTCTCCTGCTCTCTTTGGTCCTGTAGGTGTCAAACCCTTTCAGTGTGAGACATGTCAAAGAAAGTTTTCACGCTCAGACCACCTTAAGACCCACACTCGGACTCATACAGGTAAAACAAGTGCGTACGCCTTTTTTTAAACTTCTCAAAAACCATTTGATCCATTGGTTTCATATGAACTGATTCCATTCTAGCACATGAATAAAGTGCGTTCCTGTATTTTCTCTCTTGTCGTTCTCAGGCGAGAAGCCGTTTACGTGCCGCTGGCCCAGCTGTCAGAAGAAGTTCGCCCGCTCAGATGAGCTGGTCAGGCATCACAGTATGCATCAGAGAAACATGAACAAATTCCAGTCTGCTATGTGAGACACTGTACAGACACACACTGTATATAGACACACAGACGCTGAGACACTCTCAACAGTGAAGACCTGTCAGTCAGTCAACTACAGCGGTGATCTGATAACATGAAGTAACGGAGAAATGCAGCTGTACTACATTATCAAAGCATCCCTGAAAGAAGCAAATGTTACTGAATGCATAAATATGCACTTATATTGGAGTTTTGCCATATTTTATTTGACATGAGAACACTGCGATTTACAAAAGACTGTGTCTGGATAATTTTGGATCATCT